>NC_056728.1:444390638-444418138 GCF_019279795.1 Protopterus annectens | reverse complement strand
TGAAGCACTAACCAAAGTCACCTGGGTCACAGTCAAGGCTATATCACTCTGTGCCAACAAATCTGTCTCCCCAGTGAATAACTTTAATAGAATTTTATGTTATAAGACTGATCCTAACAAAGCAGCGATCCTTAAAAGTTTCACTACAGTGAAGCCCTTTCTGGAGCTCAACAAAATTATCAAGTAGCTGTACTAATATAATATCTACCTTAAAACAAACATTATCTGTACATTGAAATGAGCCCTGCATCACTGTTGTAAATTTGTTAAATCTTTATTACTTTTTATCTGTTACAAAGGACCCATTCATTTAAAATACTATATCAGATGTCGTCATTTTTCATTCTATCCTCAATTGATGGGTTCAGATCTGATCCCTCGGATCTGACCCGGTCGTTGCTAAAGCTCAAAAAAAAAAGCACAAAAACCAAAGATTTTTGAGCGTCTCCCTTACCCATAATGCTCCAATCCCAAGTACCTCAGATCTCATTTTTCACTATATGTAAAACATGTGGGGACTGTTACTCTAGAGCAGATAAGTTTGTAAAGTTTTGAATCTTCTTTTCTCTAGCAAGACCTTTCAAATTCCTATATTCCTTTTATTCTTTAATCCCTTATCTAGCCGCCTACTCTCTTTATATTTATTCTACTTAAAATATCTCTCTTTCTCCTTTTGTACTTTTTTGTACCTTTGAATACTATTGTTAGTATTTGTTTCCTTTTTTTCCCTTTTTTCTCTACATGCAGTGTAGTTTACTTATTACTCCATTATCGGATACCCACACTTTGTGTGAATTGTCTGGGTCCTCTCCATTTACAAGATTTCTCTATCTGTCATGGATTTAATCTTAGAGCCCTAGTAAAGAGAAAAAAAATAAGTTGATATTGAAAGGGATTCTACCTTCTTCTTTCAGAGAGGCTTTATCTGGAGTTGTGGCCCCAAAACGATCTAAAAAAATCTAAATCTCCTTCTCCGAGCCCTTCTACCACTTCTTCTAAGGCTTCAGAGCAACCAAGAAAAAGACCTCCTTCTGATCCGACTTCTCCTTTGGATCCTAAAAGGAAAAAAACTAAATTTTTGGATCTGACCTCAATCTCGGATCCAAAGTCTTCAAAAAGGGATTCATCAAATTCAACTTCATCATTGTATCTGAAATAAAAGTAAAAGACATAATGGATCAGCCTTCTTCAGATTCGATGCATAATCCAATTGATACAGCTACTTCATCCAGTATTGTTTACTTTTCAAGGACTAGATACTCTCCTTCAGTAGCTCCAGTTGCCTCCAGGATTTCCTCTTCCTTTTTTGAGAGACTTAGGCCCCCTTCTGGATTTTTCACTCATTCTTCCAAGAGCTTAACAGAGGAAGATGTGGAGAGAGTGGTAAGAAGAATTCTGTTGACACAGATTCTGATGGGTGCCCCTTTGACTCCTACACCTTCGGGTCAGGAAGTCCAATCTTCTATCACACCCCCTCTTCCAGTTCCTGCTCTCACTCATTCCACTGTCTCAGAGTTTCTGGATCTTAGCGATATTTCTCTGTCTGACTCAGATCCGAGGATACCTCTATCCTCAGATCAAAAGTTCTCTCTGAGCACTTTGATTCAGTTGGACCTGCAGAGCTGTCAGAACTAAGGCTTCCCTGTCAGATTTGAGGTGTTGGAGCCAATTTTGAAGTTGTCAAAGCCATCTCTGTGCCTCAGCAAGGGTTAGCTTAGCTCTGGTTTCTGCCTCAGGGGGATTGTCCTCAGTGCAGGAAGGGAAAATGGTCTAGAAGCTTGCCTTTTTGGATCCAAGGTTTTCTCCCTCATTGGGGACATCTGCCTTTGAGGTTATGGAGAGAACACTGTCTGTCTCAGCTACACAGACAGTTCCTACCCCTCAGATCCTCAGTCTACAGCCTTGACGTCTCTGCACTCAGAGTCTCAAACCTCTTTTCCAGAGAGACAGCTAGTACTGAAACCTCAGGTTTCCCGACTGGGTAGCCTGATGTCTTCTGATACCTGTCCCAATGAAGAAGGCATGCAGGAGGAAGCACTTAGACTTCCTACAGGAGTCTATTACAGAAGATACAGACTTTGATGATGGCGAAGGGTCCCCATGGTCACCTTCTGAAGATGTCTCATTTGGAGACATCATTGAAATCTTAAAACAGAGAGGTGGCTGGAAGTCCAGCAACCCTTCCTCTGAGGAGTCTGTATTCTTGGATGCTTTCTGTATTGGCCCATCTACCTCCTGGGTAACTCCGCCCACCAACAAGCTCATTGAGTTGATCTCTTGGTGGGTGTGTAAGGATCCCAACAGAAGTGAACCAATACCTCAGAGACCTGACAAAATTATGGTGCCACTGGAGGAGAAACAATTTTGGAAAAAAGGAATTCCTGTTGATGCCATGGTCATGGCAGTGGTCACTAAAAAGGAACTTTCCCAGGAGAGTTCCATTGCTCATCCCCCAACAAGGAGTCTCAGGTGATGGATAGGTTTGGGAAGCATGTCTATGCTTCAGCAACCTTTGCCTTAAGGCCACTGAATTGTTTGACACATTTCACAAGATTATAGAGGGATTTGATTAAGGAACTTTCAAATACCTTCTAAGGATCCATTTCTGAGGAAGTACTATCTTCTGCTACTTCTCAGTTGGCTGCCCTGCAATCTATTTCCAGTTCATCCATGAGGCTCATTTCACATGTAGCTGAAGGAACCTCAAGGGCAGCAGATTCAGGCATTTCCATCAGGAAGCATGCCTGGATGCACTTATGTGATTTTGTGGAGCCCTTCAAGTCTTTGTTCATCAATGCTCCTTTTGATGGCACATCTTTGTTTGGCCCAAAAGTGAAAGACACATTATCCAGGTGTGAGGACAGAAAGACCCTGTTTGCCATGGGCGTACATTTTTCAACACCTCAAAGATCCTTTTCCAGGAATCAATGAGGTAGTCAAAAGATGTGGTTCAAAAAGTCCCAGGGACCTTTCCAGGACACTTGGAGGAAGTTTCCCCAGGGGTAGAGGGAGGAACTCTAATGGTAGATACTGCCCCTGCAGCAGAGGTGGCCCACAAATCCAGGGGTCTAGAAATTCATTCTTTGACAAACCCTTCCAGTGCTTCTGAAAGGAGGTCTGATTTCCCTCCTCTGGAGGCAGACAGGGGTCGACTATCCGTGCACCAGAGAGACTGGCTAGAAATAACAACAGATACTTGGGTGAAGAGGATTATTTCCAGAGGTTATATAACACCATTTTCCCTTCCTCTTCCAATTTCAAGAAAAATCCCTGATGTTCCACCCATTCAGAGAGAAGAAGCAGCAATTCAGGTACAAAAGCTACTGGAAAAAAAGAGTAATTTAAGAGGTTCCAACAACCGGCTAGAATCCAGAACTTACTCAACATTCTTTTTAGTGCCAAAGAAAACAGGGGACTGGAGACCAGTTTTGGATCTCAGCAACTTGAACAAGTCAGTTCAATGCACCAAGTTCTGGATGGTCATGGTTCAGTCCATTCTCCCTGTTTTGGGCAAAGATGACTGGATGTGCTCAATAGACCTTCAGGATGTGTACTATCACATAAAGTTGAAAAGGCGATCCAGAAGGTATTTATGCTTCTGACTGGGAGCCAGTCATTACCAGTTCAGAGTTCTGCCCTTTGGTATCACGACAGCCCCCAGGGTGTTTACCAAATATATGGCAGTAGTAACAATTCACTTGAGACTGCAAGGATTCTGGGTGTTTCCATATCTAGATGACTGGCTCATTACTGCCCCGACCAGGTATCACTTAACAAGGGCAAGAGATCAGGTTCTCCAGACGTTCTCATTTGGGGATAAACATAAACTATGAGAAGTCTCAACTAGAGCCATATTTGGAGTTTATAGGAGCACTGTTCAACACAAAGTCAATGATAGCCTCACTACCTTTTTCAAGGATTCAGATTATACGATCACAGGTCAGAAAAATAATCTACAGCACCAGGATTTCAGCCTGCTTGGTCCTGTAAGTTCTATGATCAATGTCAGCAGCTATAACATTAGTACCTTTAGCTAGATTTTACATGAGGATCCTTCAGTGGATGCTAGCAACACAATGGTCAATATTTTGCCAACCTATGTTAACCCCAGTACGAATCATCCATGCATACAAGAGAGATCTCAAATGGTGGATTAAATCAGACCAAGTTCTACAAGGCTATCCATTCATTCCCTTTCAGCCCAAGACCATAGTGACCACAGACACTTCCCAGTTGGGGTGAGAGGCATTTTCTGGGGGAAACAGTCCAATGCACTTGGTCCCCCAAAGAGGCCAACTTGCATATCAATGTCCTAGAGATGAGAGCAGTGCTTTTAGCACTGCAGGCCTTTGAGAATGCTGTCCCTCTGGGGACGATTGCAATTCAAACAGACAATATGTCAGTAGTTTGGTATATCAACAATCAAGGAGGAACCAGATTTTATCCCTTGTGTTGAGAAGCAATCAGAGTGTGGCAATGGGCAATCTCATCCAATCGCTTTCTCATAGCAATGCACATTCCAGGGAAGTCCAACTTAATAGCAGACAATCTGAGCAGGTGCATTCTTCTACCTCGAGTGATCTCTCAACAAGAAAGTAACAGAAATGATTTTCTGTCAGTGGGGCCAGCCTTGCTGAGAACTTTTTGTCTCTCCCTAAACAACAAATGCAGCAGCTACTTTACCCTAATCGCCCACAGGGGAAATCACCGAGGAATTTTCTTCTTTATGATTGTCCCTCCAATCTACTTTACACTTATCCGCCAGTTCCACTAATTCTGAAATTCCTACAGAAAGCTGCCATGTTGAAGAGCAATGTCATACTCATTGCACCTTACTGACCTTGATGGATTTAGTTCCCCTTCCTTTGGCCTCACCTACTTCACCAACCTTGGATTCTGGAACCAGCTCCAGACCTTCTGTTTCATCTGACAGGCATGATTCAGCCAGACTTATTAAACCTCAGACTGCCGGCCTGGCTTTTCATATTCCATTAACAGCCAGAGAACCTATGCTTTCTTCACCTGTCTGACATATACTTTTATCTTCCAATAAACCCTCTACATGAAAGCTCTATTTCAGTAAATCGAAAAGGCTTGTTTACTGGGCATGCCAAAATAATGCTGATCATTTTTCAGCTCCCATAAATATCCTGGAATTTTTGGCTATACTTTTTAAAGAAGGAGATAGTTCCTCAACAGTTAAGGTTCAGTTAGCAGCTATATCAAATTTTCACTTTGGATTTGAGGGTTCCTCTGTTGCTTCTCATAAGCTTTGCAAATCCTTTTTATGAGGCACTCTTTTTCTAAGACCTCCTTTTAAAGACCCTACTCCCCCATGAGATCTAAATCTGTACTGCATGAGCTTACTCATTCCCCCTTCAAACCAGCAGCCAAGTCTGACCTTAAATACCTTTCTTGGAAGACAATCTTTTTGGTAGCCATTATTTCTGCCAGACAAATTTCTGAGATTCAAGCATTGTCCACAAAACTGCCACACTTGATTTTTCACAAGGATATAGTTACCTTATGAAGTAATGCATCCTTTCTTCCTAGGATGGTATCAGAATCTAATATCAATCAGTCCATTAATTTGTCAGTATTCTTTCCTAAATTTGCTAACAAGGGTGAATACATGTTACATTTATTGGATATTTACAGACAATTATGTTTTAAACCTAAATAGAACAAAAGACATCAAAAAATCTGACCAATTGTTTGCCTCATTTGCAGAACTAAAATTGGGAAAACCAGTTGCCAAAGTAACTTTAGCTAGATGGCTGACTGATTGTATTTCATTTATTTATAATAAATTGGACATCACCTTACCAAAACCATTATGGTCCCATTGAACTAGATCCATGGCAACTTCCTCAGTTTTTCACTCTAGAATGTCCAGGGATGATATTTGTGCTGCAGCAACTTGGGCCACTCCCCATACCTCTGTTATGCATTGCAAATTTGATTCAGTCTCCAGAGGTAAAGCATCATTTGGTTCAACTGTGCTCAGGAATATCCTTTCTTGAGTCCACCTGGGATTTTAGGTAGCTGGGGACTCTGTCCCATTAGCTGAGGATAGAATGAAAATTGACAACATCAGATAAAGAAGTTATGTACTCATCATAATGTTCCATCTGTGTTGTCAGTTTTCATTCTTCCTCAACTCCCCACCCACCAAACCCCATCCTTTCTAAACTCCTGGAAGAATAAGTGGTTTATGGACATTTTTGTCTTTTATATTGAGCTCCAGATATAGTCTTCTTCCTATTTGTTGTCAAATATTTCCTTTCTAGTAAATCAGCAAACAAGATCTGAGGTACTTGGGATTAGAGCATTACGGGTAAGGGAGAAGCACAAGAGTTTTTGTTTGCCACAAGCTTTAGCAATGGCTGAGTCAGATCCGAGGGATCGGATCCAGACCCATTAGTTGAGGAAGAATGAAAATGGACAACACAGATGGAGCGTTATGGTGAGTGCATAACTTCTTTTTCTTACAGTTGCATTATTATATATATTTAAAACTTTCCCTTACAATCCTGATCTCATTTTCTTTGGTAACATAACAGGAAAATTACTTACTTCATTAGAATGATAAATTCCCTGCAGCTGGTATTAATAAACTTGGAGAGATTTTGGGGGGACTAACATATTTTGGCTTATTATGTTAGACAACAAGGCTTAGCACAATACGATATACAATTTACTACTATTATGATTCTTACTGAAAGCCACAAAGATGGTAACTAGAAATGGGAGGGAACTCCAGACCCCAGATTTATGAGGTGCCATCATTTACTGGTGTGACAGTCTTTAAAGGATGAACACTAAGCATGGATTTGGGAATTAAGTAGGGTGCCCCTGAATATAAAAAGTGAAGATGAATCCATGAGGTGTTTGAATAAGCCTAAACAATGGGCACTGTGTACAAATACAAGAGGTGGGGGTTATCCTTAACATGTGCACTGAATAAGGGTTCTAGGAGTGTGCACAATAAGTATTGTGCAAGAATGCAGGAGATATGAGGGGGATACCCTGGAAAATAAACAATGAATATAAGTTTTAGAGGTGGCAGCACCAAGATAGAAAGGCTAATTGCTGGAGGCAAGATCCCATACATGGCATTCTGCAATTTTTTTTGTTTAGAATGTTGAATGGTATTAAGTTACAAGAAAATGTTCACAAACTTAAACACAGACTCACAACTTTAGAAGTAAGTAACATTTGTGGAAAAATATATTCAGAATACTCATTTTACGTCATAGATTCTAAAAATGTCATTGTGCAGTTATATCTTAAAAGGTGATTTCACAGCTGTTGTGCAAAATGGTGCTTTCTGTCTTAAATCTTGTTTTAAGACAAAAGTGTCTACATAAAGTAAAGTTGTTCATGGTATGAAGTCCCATTGATGGCATTTGCATAAAAATGTAGAACGTTAGTAAATTTATGAAAAAAATGTTAGCAAATTAACTGCATATTCCTAATTGTGGCATCTGATAATATTTAGCCATCAATGACTAAGGCTCCCAAGTCTCTTGTTCTAAGTAATACCTTTCTTTCTGTAGTTGTTGATGTTTGGCTTTGATCTCCACAGCAGAGGCAGACATATTGTAGTTCAAATATTCTTTGTGCCTCACTGTGTCAAAGGAGGGCTAAAGTTAGCAACTCAAGGCTAGATTGCTATAATTTCTAAAATGTGATCAAAATGGTGCCTGATTTGAGGACTTCCAAGACGGCTGCATGCTGATTAACAACTTAACTTCAGTTCTTCCAGTGTGAAAATAGAAACTATGAAAATGAGTGCCATTGAAGTGCAAAATTCACTTATTGGCTAGTAAATACACAACCTGGATGCCAGCAAAGAAGAAATTTGGAAAACCTGAAAGAAAATCTCCCAGAAAAGTTGAAGGGAAAACATTGTCTGGGAAGGATTCTGCAGATGTTCAGCAAAAAGGAGTAGAAGGTTCAGTTTTGGTTCAATTTTATTTTATTTTTATTTATGTAACATTTG
This sequence comes from Protopterus annectens, assembly GCF_019279795.1. Lineage (NCBI taxonomy): Eukaryota > Metazoa > Chordata > Ceratodontiformes > Protopteridae > Protopterus > Protopterus annectens. The sequence continues at coordinate 444,410,133 of NC_056728.1, read as the reverse complement.
TTAACCAGGAAAGTCTGACTAGGACAGAGCCTATTTTCAGCAGGGCCCGGGAGAAATGCTCCAGACACATGTCTTTGAATGTGGGAGGAAACCGGAGTACCTGGAGGAAACCCAGGCGAAAACAGGGAGGACATGCAGTCTCCACACAGAAGGCTCCCCAGCTGAGACTCAAAAAGAAGAGCCTCTTGCTATGAGGTGACAACATTAACCTCTGCACCACCCATTTAAGTGACGTCTTCCAGTAATTTACAGGAAAAATAAATCAAATATACTCAGAGATATTAAAATAAATGAAACATTGAATGATATCAACTAAAAAAAAAAAGACTGGAAAGATGAAAGAAGCTTTAACTAGCAAACTGCAAAAATTAGAGATTGAAATGAAAAGATGGCTGTGTATGAGGCTTCTCAAAAAGAGTTGTTTCAAAGAATAGTGGCATTACACACCAGAGCACGCTCATAACACAAGATTTTCAGTTGTACCAGAGAAACTAGAAGGAGCAGACTATATTAATTTTATGAAAGCACAAATAAGCAACTGGACTGTTGTTCTACAACAGGATTTGTTAATTGAAAGGGCACATAAAGCATTTGATCCACACCTGGCCACGAGAAACCAGCCAAAAGCTATGCTAGTAAAGATGCAGTCATACCAGCAGAAAGAGTTGATCCGGACAAAACTGGGGCAGAATGGAAAAGTATTAAAAACTGGAAATAGCAGAGTGTTTGTGGAAAATGATTATTCATTGTACACCAGACTGAAGAGAAGTACATTTATTCTAGCAGTCAGGGAATGTCAAGAGACAGGTATGAGATTCAAGCTGCTGTATTTAGCTGTCTTCAGCGTATTTTTTTTCCTGGAGTATCAAAGACATTTTTTTATGGAGAACAGGATGAGGAGAAAACAAAAAAGTTTATCCAACAGAAAGTGTGCCAGCAAGCAGAAGGAGACACTGATTTTCATTTTTCTGACAGTAAAGTTCACAGTCTTTGCCAGTGAACCTTTTTCCAATTTTCCAAAGAAAAATGCATGAGAGACAGAGAAAAGTACAGGAGTTGACTAGAATAATCAGGAGTACCTTGGACATGAACCAGAGTCTGGTGTTGGGTGATGGAGAAGATCAGGAGGAAGATCCGCAACACTGAAATTAGTGAATAAATAGGAGATTATAAAGCATCAATCACATTTGTGAAATACAGCTATGCAAGCAAAAGTGGATGGAAAAAGATTAGACTTTTGTTGACTTTGTTAAGCTTGTGAGTGGACTGTAAAACATACTTCACCTTATATCATTAATATTTAGAAAGGCACTAAAAGAGGAGAAACAGTGTTGTCTTTCAGCTTTTCCCGGTTAGGGGTTGCCAGAGAGGAATTCCGGTCCACTAATGATTGGCAGTAGATTTTCACAAACGCCGAGGTGCCAGCTCGATGTTCAACCTTCAATGAAGGCACGCCCATTTACACACGTCTTTCGACTGCCCACCCAACCGCGGGGAGGACATGCAGACTCCACACAGAAGGCACTCCCTGCACTCCAGCCGAGAATCAAATGGGAGAATCTTTTGCTGTGAGGCAACAACACTACTGCTGCACCACCGCGGAAGTCAAAAGAGGAGAAACAGTAACTATAAGTAAAACATTTTTTGTTCCTATTAGTATTTGTGTAATGCATTTCATGATATAAACTGCATGTTATACACAGTAAAGCAGTTTTGTGTAGTGTGTAGTCAGGGGTATTTTAAATGTGGGGGCATCTTTTCAGTGACTGTTGTATGTGTTAAAGGCATTAAAGTAAACAAGAACTTTTTTAGTTGTAAAAAAATATAGGCATTACATTGTAACAAGAGAAGAAAGACTGGGCTAAACAAGTTTAATGTTAATATACTATGATCTTGGGCTGTTGGGCTGGAGGTGGGGTGTGAAAAGTGTGCTGATTATATTATATGTAGAATTAAGATGTTTTCTCTTATTTTTACAAGATAAATGCCTATAGTAATGCCCTCAGCTTACACTATAAACAATTGTTTTTTTGTAAGCAAGCAGACTTTAAAAATATGACAAAATTATGAAAGCCATGAAAATGCTAAGTTTCTTACATCTCCAAAGGTATCAGGTAGTTTTTTTCCAATAGCAAATGTTCAGTGAGAGTCAAGAAGTCTGCAGCTGAAGGTGGCTGTATATTCAGTTCTGATTGGAATTGACTAAGATTCATTCATGAGTGCTTTTCCATTGATAGGAGCTGTCTGCAGATGCATGCAATTAATCTTGAGAGTTCTGAGCATTCGTTGCTGAGAGAAATGCAAAATTTAAGGGTATAATTGCAGTTAAGTTAAAAATAAAATTAAAAATTATGAGAAGTGAATAAGAGCTAGCAGCCTCCCTAGCATCCTTAATACTTTAATGCATTTAACAGAACCATGTGCAATTTATTTATTTATTTTTTATTTTTTTTAGAATAGCCACTTTTTCTTTGGGATAAAATTAATGTTTTCTGAAAGCATACTAACTGTTTTTCATATCTGGGAGATAGGGAGACAGAGATAGGAAAATCGCAAACAGAAATCAATGAAAGTAGGAATTCATGCTGTAGCATGACCATTAGCATGGATAACCTTAATTTTAGATTAGGCAGTGACTGTGGGTGCAGTTGTCAATTTAGGGCAGTTGTTCCTATCTGGAATATTAGACTTCATTTTAAATATGTGCATAGTTTTGTGTGTATATTCTAAGTTAATAGGGGATGGGTGTGATTTGAAAATGCATTTAGTGTTTTGTATGAGGGTTTCATTAAAACAAAAAGTCTTGAAAAATGTGACATAGGTTCAAAAGCAGATGAAAAGAAGCAACTGCATAAAAGATCAGCCTGACAAAAAGACTATAAGGTAGATTCACTGCCACCAGTGAGCTAATTTAAGGCTCTTACCAGGGTACCCAATTACTCTTAGTAAAATTAATACTTATACAGATGGTATTATTAACCAATCGGCAAAAATTTCAGGAGCATGAAGCCACAGTGCCACCAAATAAATGCAATTACTCTCAAAGGTTAAAATATTTTCTAAAAGACCAGACACAATGAGAGGTACAGATATATTTAATAATAAATAATAAAATAGGAAACCTGAAAATACTGAATATCTATTGACAAAAAAAGACCAGAGTTTCAGTCACAGGAAATATAAAAAAGAACATCATTGAAAAGACTCAGAAAGATACAGGAAAAACAACATTTAACTAATCTCACTATATTTTCCTAACTGACTGAATTACTGTTCCCTATTTGCTTGCTAGAGCAAGGCAGGATGAAGTGATGAGTGTCTTTGTTGTCAGGTTCCCAGAAACAGAGTGCTGAGTACCACTCACATCTCTCACTAGTATCTAAACCCAGTTTCAGTTCTGGCTACAGAATGACATCACATCTGGTCACCTGACTCTGTGATTTCCACACTACCCCCTCACTAGCAACTGAGACAGGATTTGGCACACGTGTCACAATACATACACAGAGCTTTGCTAATACTTAGTAAAGCATTTGGAAGTTATAAAACAATTTCAACACTTCTACTCTTCCTGCAGAAAGGCTTTTCATAGACATTGCATCTCTGGCTGCATTCAGATCTGTGAGATAGAATCTTTATGGCCTAAACCAAGTCATTTAATTTCAGGCTAATAGGTTAGCTGGGCTAAGCTTAGCCCCTTCCCTTTCAGTATCCTCTGTTAAAATATATACATTGCAGCAATTACTACAATACAGCTTGACATGCATGTATATTTCTTTTCTGTCCAACTGGACCCACTGTTGATACATTTTTAACACAATCAGTTTTATAAATATGTTTTTAACACAAGCATCTGTACAAATCACTTTGATATTCAAATGACATATAATTTTTTACAATACGTCAGCTAGCTATGCTGGCATATGTTACACATGCATTGTCATACTCCCCCTAGCACAGCTGGCATTACCTCACATCATCACAGAAATAATCAGCTTTCAGCAAGGAATATTACTTATAAGTGGGGAGTAGAACTTGATTTGCAATAGTGAAGCTGTATTAGGGGGACTTAGAAGGGAAAATAAAACATAGTGGGTAGATTTCTGATGAAATTTATGAAAATATTTGTCATGGAAGATGTGAATTCAGTAGTAGGAACTCAGAATTTAAATATTTTCTCTCCAAGGTACAACAACTGGGCTACACTAGATAGAAATTAAATTTCAGTGGAACATTTGCATTTAATTGAAAGCTTTGACACACATCCAATAACTATTTCAGATTGCACCAGTCACTATATTTCTTCATAGAGCAGTGCCTGTGGTCACTACATCTGACCTCTCTGCCATAAAGCCATACACCTACAAGTTTACTTAGAATTTTGTCAATGTTTATTAGCCTGTGGTCACTATATATGACCTCTCTGTCATAAGGCCATACACCTACAAGTTTACTGAGAATGTTGCCAGTGTTTAATACCCTGTGGTCAGTACACCTGACCTGTCTGTCATAAAGGTCCTACTCCTACAAGGTTACTGAGAATTTTGTCAGTATTTAATGTAAACATATTTATCATGAAGAACCTTGCTGCATATTAACTTTAATCAGTTAAATAAATGCCTGCTCTGTGATTGAAATTCTCTGTGAAATAGTCCATTCACTCTAAGGACCTCTTACCAAGTTGGCCACTATTCCCTTTGGCTTGACCAGTAGACTATACTGCATATTCTAGTTTTTTAGACTCAGGAAATGTCAGACAACCTGTTTTACTTACATCTCTTTGTTAATTGCTTTGTTCACTATAAACTGATTGATTTCAGTTATAAATTGACCCAAGGGTGGGAAGCCCGCTATGCTTCACTTCATTTAATTTCCCTACCGAATCTCCAATTCCCACCCAAACCCTCTTACTCTAATATTATACTTCCTACATACACATTTCATTTGTGGCTCTTATTCCAAAACTATCTCCAGTGACAGTACTACTTCTATACATACACTTCTGTTTCTTGTTTCCTTCTTCCCTGTCTTTATTTAATGTTTAGCTCTGTTCCCAACTATCTTTCTCTCTCCCATACTGCTTTGCACTATATCCATTTATAATCAAAACCCTCCCTAATAGTACCTATCTATGCCATATTGCATCTTTTTCTTTTCCAAAATAAACCCTCATTTCTTCTTATTTTGAATACATTATTATACCCTAGCCTTTAATACCCCTCTATTCCTTACATTCCAGAGAAGATACCAGGACAACCTACCTCTCTTCTTTTATAGAAGATACTTCTCTTCTTACCTATCCTCTTCCAGATTTCAGAACTCACCATCACTGAATCTCCTATTCTCTTGCAACTTCCTATTTCCTTCTTCTTTGCTACTTCCCCACTACCTGTCATCTATAAAATATAGATTCCAGTACTTAATTATGCAACTCTACAGCTTATCCTCTATTCTTCTCATCCTATTGTGCCATCTTTCATCCTACCACAACTCAATAATATACTGCAACAGCTCTCCAAATCTATTCCAGCCACCTAGCAATACTTCCTTTTCACAGTATTCACACATTACACCAAACCTGTTTAATATTGCCCCTCAACTTCATTGCAAATATAGGCTGATTAAGTGCACCTCAACTCAAACCAAAACAAAATAAAGTACAAGAATCCTCTTCAAAAACACATGTGCATAATACTAAAATCTTTCTAGGAAGAGATATACACTGTAATCCTAGCCCCATCTATCACAATGAACACAAAGGAGTCTATATTACAGAGTCAAAACGCCATAACAGAGAATACAAAAAGACTAACATGTAGTCAGTGAAATCCATTTCCACAATTTGCTGAATTCTTACAGGGCAAAGATGTAGTTGGCCAACTACACAAGTTTGCCCTTGCACAGCCCCCCACATTGGGGTGGGTTTGTTTTAGATAAAAGTAGTTTTTTTGTGTTGTGGGGCAAGTATTTGTTTGCCCGACAAGTTTTCAGCGAATCATGGAAATGGATTTCGCTGAATACTTGTTGGTCTTTTTGGAAACTCAGTAATACAGACCCACACAAAGATAATTCTCTCTCACACACTTCTGTAACCCAGTAACAGCCAGTCCCCAACCCTGATGATTTAATTTTTGCTGCAATAAATGTTAAAAGTATAAGAAATAAAATTGCAGAACTACATGCCTGGATTACCCAACATAAGCCTGATATTCTCACTGTAATGGAAACTTGGCTTAAACCCAACATAAACAATTCTGAAGTTATCCCTCCTGGCAATAATATAATTCATAATGACCACATAAAGAGGAATGGTGGTGGTATTGCCTTAATATTTCCTAATACCTACCACATTTCCCCTTTCAGCAAACCAACACCAAAATTCAGTTCAGCAGAGTTTCTTATTGCTTTCCTCAAAGTAATCAGTTATAAACAAATATGTATTACTGTCCTTTATATCCTTCCTGGCAGCTATACAGCTATACTGGAAGATATTCTAAACTGGATATCCATAACATTTCCACATGAAAAAAAATTACTAGATTATATGAATGGTAATTAGTTGGACATAAACTCTAACTCCTCTATGTCAGGTATGAACTTATACATTTTTACACAACTAATTAATAGCCACACACATTATAGCAAGACATCAAATTCTCAATTAGACTAGATCCTAGTATCATACCCTAGCAAATACTCCATCAGAGGTACAATGCCAGACTCTCTCAATGATCATCTCCCAGTCTATATGACTAGACATCTCACACATCCATTTAAACAGTGTATTTATAAAACACATAACCTTTCCAAGTTTAACCCAGAAATGTTCATTACAACACTATCAACTATTAACTGGAACTTCCTAAAAATCCTCCCCTTAGATGATGCTGTAATTGAATTCAGTACAACTTTTCCAAATATCCTAAATAGCCTTGCACTTCCGAGAAGAAAGAGAATGAAAATAAATAATGCAATTTGGCTATCCAAAAAGAGTAGAATGCTAATTCAGGATAGAGAAAAGTAGGGAAAGAAGTGCAAAAATGTAAAACACCTCAATATCTTAAAAACATCAGAATGCATCACAGTCATACTTAAAAACAAATAAATGAAGACAAAAAACTATACTATAATAACTTTCAGAATAATCCTAAACACAACTCTAAAAAGTATGGGGCATCCATTAAAGAAATCTTACATCCTGGCCAAAAATTCAACCTTAACCCTTCTTCCCTCAATGACTCACCACTCAAAACTGCAATACAGTTCAACTCTTATTTTATAGATGACATAGCATGTCTGACTAAGGATTCCTCAGCATCATCTAATCCCAGCCCTGCACAACAGCCACATATCACCACATCCACTTTCACCTTCAAACCTGTGCCCACATCCTATATAAAATGGCTCTTAAACTTAAACCATGTTTTTCTTCAGCTGATGACCTTCAAAGTGAGTACCTGAAATTAGCAGCCAGTAGCATTGCCTATCCTGTCTCAATCCTTATAATTAGGTAATTCCAGGAATTCTACATTCCTTCTCTCTGGAAAAATCACACATTAACCCCCTGCACAAAGGGGGAGATTCAACAGACATTAATAACTTTAGACCTATAGCAACCTTAGCTCTCCTTGCCAAAATACTTAAAACATTTATTCAAAAACAATTGCTAGACTGTCTCCTGCAGGGAGGACACTTATCTCCTAGACAACATGGCTTACATCCCTCCCATAGTACTAGCACTGCCCTTCTAACCTATATAGAAACTGTCGATAAAGATAGAGATAATGGCGAACTAGTCTTCTCCTTATTTCTAGACTTGTCTAAAGCCATCAACACTGTTTGTCACAGCAAACATTTACTTCAAATGTCCTCACTAGGTCTCTCTCAGCCTACCCTTCTGTGGTTTGCAAGCTACCTGTCCAATAGGTATCAGTCTGTAAAATGGCACTCCACGCTCTTTCCTTAGCTCCAAGTTACCATCGGAGTACCACAAGGCCCTATCCTTGGTCCCATCCTCTTTAACATTTTCCCCAACACCCTCTACACTTCTACACAATAGACCACCCTAATGCAATATGCAGATGATTCCACATTCATTTGCATATCTGCCAACATGGTACATCTTCAAAAGATTACTCAGAAAGCTTTGTCACTGAAACATGCCTTTGTAACTCACAACTCATGCTCAACCCAAAAAAGACCGAACTACTACTTTTTCCCCCAAATCCTCTCTCATTAAAAAAAAAACCAAAATTTAAAGTCCTCTCTCTTGATAATACAACCATTGAAGTTACTTTTCACAGCAAACTATTAGGGGTGATAGTGATAGTGAAGGATAATCTTACATTCGACCTGCATATACAAAATTCCATAAGAAAAACTCATCAAAAACTAGGGATGCTTTACAGAGCCAAAAACTTCCTCACTGACACAACTAAAACTACATTTGCCACTACTTATCCCCTCCCCACTCTTCTTTATGGTGCTTCATCCTTGCTAACCTCCAGGCTTCACAAAAATTAAAACTTGAACTATGTGAATACAAAGTTGTTAAATTTGCAGCACATACCCCTTTCAGAACCCACCACTGTATAGCACTGAAAAGCATAAATTGGTTAGAACTGCCACATCAACTAGCATATACACAACGTCTTACCACCTATTAAATTATTCAGCATCCAACTGCCTGTCTAGCACTAAAAAATATTCAACACAACTATGTTCCCAATTGGTCTTTCCAATCCAGTGACCAAAAACTCCTGTCTGCCTCCAAACCTAGCAAATCTGCTCAGCATTGTCTGTACTTGTACAAGGTTGCTAAGGCCTGGAACTCCTTACATGTATCTATAAGTTCTATACCCTCCCTCCCATCTTTCAAAACCACTCTGAAAGACTTCATAGCTAAAACCTGGCTCTGTTCTTGATCAAACCCAAGATAAAGTATATCCCTAAATGTGAACAAGCATCTTTTCATTCCTTTCCCTGTTTTTCCCTCACTTCATATTGCAATTCCTATTTGTATCATACTAATTTACCTTTACTTTCTCTACAAACTGTCTAAAATTTCTCTAAATATTAAATGATTGTCATATACCTTGTATCAGTTTTAACCAATGTTTTTATATTATGTCTAATGTGTTATAATTATTTGAACTGTAGATGTTTTTGTTTTATTTTTGAAGTTTGTAAAATTATTGTTCTTAAAACGTTTTGTAATAATTTGGAGCTTTTCTCCCTAGGCCTCTGCTGAAAATGGGCTTCTACCCAGTCAGACATTCCTGATAATCAAATATCAGTAAATAAATCAATAAATAAATACAAACTAAGATAAAAAATAAAGGTAATGAAGTAAAATGAGAAACGGTTGCTTTCCTACCTACCTGTTAAAAAGAGAAGAATTTAAGGAATGGGTATTTGAAATTGTTCAAGACTTATTAGGGAAGACAGAAATATCTTCAGAAGTTATAGATATTATAGATAGTGAGTGGGATAAAATGAAAATGGAGTTTAAACACAGTGTAAAAATAGAAGACAAACAGATATGATTAAGAAGCAATAGGAATTATTTAGAGGGTCTGATAAATTATTGTAGAATAAGGGGAATCTCATAGAACAAGAAGAGGCACAAATGCAGAATGCTAAAGAGAAAATAAGTATCTAGATAATATGCAGGAGTTTAGAAGATTGCTGTTAAGCAACTATTTTTTCATTCTAACTCCAGATCATAAAAAAGCTTTTAGTACAACTTAGGCAGCAGAAAGTTGCCAAACTTAGGGAGCCTGTAACAAGAAAAATAGCCAGACATCCTGTAGAGGTTTTAGAGCTATTTTGGAAATGTTATGAAAATTTGCATAAAGCAGAAAAATGTGAATATCAAGAAAGAGCACGAATTGAAATATTTATGGAAGACTTAATTATGCTAAAGTTAGATGAAGATGAGGCTCAACAGTTAACTTAAGAGGAGATGAGATAAAAACAATTATATATAGCATCGATCTTCAGGAAAGTCTCCAGGAACAGATAGTATTCCTGTTGAAGTTTGGGAGTTAGGAGGGAATAAAGTGATAAAGATCTGGAAGACTTGGCTTAGCTGTATTTTAAAAGGAGGGAAAGCAGCAACATCTTGGTGGAAAGCTGTGGTGGCTGCATTAATGTAAAGAACCATCAGACTCATTTCAGTTTTAAACCATGATTATAAGTGTTAATGTCTATACTAGCTAAATGAATGATAAAGGTGTTGTCAAAATTGAGAGATATAGATGAATATGGTTTTATGGAGGGGAGGCAAACATTTACCACATTAATAGATTAATGGTGATCCAGAGGAAAGCAGAATGTAAGAAAATATAAGAAAATATCACTGTTGTTGACAGGTATTGATGCAGAGAAAGCTTTTGACAGAGTAAGCTGAGATTTTTTGAGTAGGGCAATGGTAGAATTTGCTTTCCCTGATACAATAATAAGGTTAATTAGGAGTATTTAGGAAGGATCAGAGGCAACAATTAAAGTGGGAGGGTTCCTCTCAGATAAGTTGTTTTTGAACAGAGGAACCAGGCAAGGGTGTCCTCTCTCCCCTTTGTTATTTGCGTTATATTTAGAACCATTGGCAAAGGAAATAAGAGACTCAGAAATGCAAGAAAATAATTGGTATGGTAATCAAGAAAAGTGGCCTTATTTGCAGATGATATTATTTTGTACCTGATAAATCCAGAAAATTATATCTCATTGCTTTGGAACATTTTGAGACAGTTTCATCTCATTTTGGGACATAAAATTATTGAAGCTCAAACAAAGGCTATAGCTGTAAATTATGTACCCACACATGTATTAGTTCAGCAAACACTATATTTATGGGAACAATATAAGATTAAGTATTTAGGAGTATGGATTAAAAAGACTTATGTTATGGCAGCTAAGGATAAGTGGGAAGAGAATAAACAAAAGATAATACAAAAAAACTGAGAAACTGGAAACTCTTATTTATGGACATGGATAGTAAGATACAGGCAGGGAAAGTGTTTTCAGTCCCTTCAATTTTATATATGGATTGGGCATATTTTTCTTAACCAGAGGAGTAGTTGTGGGCAATAATAAATAAAGAGTTGAAGGAATTTATCTGGGAGAGGAAGAGGGCAAGAATTAAGTGGGGTAAGATGATCCTTCCAAAAGAACAAGATGGTTTAGCATTATCTGATTTGAAGGGATATTTTATACCTGCACACAGTTAAGGTTCATATACATAACACAAGTAGAATGTTATAATTCAAAACGGAAAGGGGTGATGATAAAGCTGGGGGAAGTTGAAGAAATAAAGAGAGTGGGATTTTGGATGCAGATCCTTAAGGAGAATAATAACAACCATACAGAATATTATATTCATAAAATAGCAAAATGCATTCTAAGCCAACATGAGAATGATGAAAGGAGATTTTACCAAAAGAGATGACTGCAAGTTGGGGTATAGAAAATAAGCAAGAGCCATTTGGAAATTACTGGAGAAACCTAGCAAAGGAACCAATGCATTGGGAGAAAATAACTAGAAAGGGAAAGATAATGCAGACGGATGAGGCCAAGAAGACATTTGGACCAGAGGCTAGAGATTACCTTCTCTAGCAGGGATTGATATTAGAGTAAACGCAAAGCGAAAGGGATAGGGGAATCTTAAGTGAAAGACATGCTCTGGTGGTTTTTTAGTTAAATCTGGGACAGCAGCTGCTGTTAAAAAGGAATAATTAGTAGGGCGTATAAAATATTGTATAACTATATGAATCCATCAGATGAGGTTAGAAAAGATTGGTGAGACTGGAAAAGATAGTTTCAAGAGAACAATGGGAGAGTATATGTACAGCTTCTAAGTATGCAATAAATTCTGGAATGTTTCATATCTTTGCATGGAAGTGTTTGTTTATGTATTTTATAGTCCAGGCAGACTTCACAGAATTTTTCCTCAGGTAGATAGCAAATGTTGGAGGTGTAATGGGAAAGAAAGAGGTAACTGGGAACATCTTTTGGGAGTGTAGCAAGTTGGCAAATTTAAAAAGTTCCCTACAGACAACTCTGTCAAAAATATTGGGTGAGCAAATGGCTGTAACTAAGGACATGATTTTTTTGAACTGGGACACAGATTCTGAATTGTCTAGACATAGTAAGGCCTTATTAAGTTTAATTATTTTTGCTGACAAAAGCAATTACTAGAACATGGAAATCAAAGTGTAGACCAACTGTATTTTAAGTACTGAATATTATGAAAGAAACAAAAGAACTGGGAGAGAGAACTTTAGGAAAGGGGATGAGCAAATTAGTAGAAATAAATGGAAATTGTGAGAACAAAAAATGCACAATAATATTCAGGAAGAGTAGGAATGAAGTTTAAGGGAAGGCAGGAATTCAGCAAAAGAAAAGATATGTTGTATGAAAATGAGAATAAAATAATATGGTTTGTTTTCTTTTTTGTCAATATCTGTAATAATTTAATAAAAGTGTTTAAAATATGGTGGAAGTACTCCAGACAGATGTAAATCTCCTACCCTGCGCAGTGGTTTCCTGGCAATTGCCATGAGACCCACTGATACCAATCATTCCTCTTCTGCTGCAGACGTTTCCTTAATTTCTGTTACCAATTTACTAAGAGATCTCCTGGCTATAGTAGATAAGACAGGTGCTTATAGGACAGATGTCTTCTGTTGTACCAACCACTGAAATTTTAGGAGCCTCAATGTCAAATTGCCAGATAATGGAGCTTTGGGTGTCTGGGAATTGGATACTGGCCCCTGGATTATAGGTTCATAGGAGATTACTAGGCTCACATCTTAAGAGCCCTTACAAGCCTAGCCAATATAACCTGATTTTGCCCAATATATGACCCTCGGGGCAAGAGGGTGGCATGGATTTGTGCCTATGCCTTTAGTATTTTACAGATTGATGTTGTCCATAAGAGACATAGGTACTACCTGAGGTGTGAATTTGCACGTCCCCATCCATTGATCCAAACTGCATGTGAAGAGGGCCAGGGAAGGGCTCTGCTTAGTGTGAATAGGAAGCCTGTTCCAAAGAAGGGGCAATCTCTGAGACACATATCTGTCTCTCCGGCATGTTTTGTTTCAGTCGCTGACTAAGTTTAGATCCCTAGATCAGGTGACCCTCCTGGATGTGTAGTAGCTCCATCATGGCTGGATTTGTGAGTGCCTTATAGGTCAAGCATATTTCACCCCTTAATAGTTGGTAGCAGACAGAGTAAAGGGACAGGACTTTCATTCTATCCCCATAGAGCATGTTATTTACACCCAGTATTTTTTTTGTGAGGTCCTCTGAGGTCACCCCAGCTGCTGTAAGTGCCTAGTCAAGTGCATGCCAAATGGCCCATTGTACTCAATTATTGGTCTAATTGGGGAGTGAATACAGCAAGGACTATAATTTCCTTGGATCTGGATGCCATACCTTTATTTATAAGTTGTGCCATATAGAAGGACTACCTCACCACTGTCGACCCATAGCAGTCAAAATTCAGGCTCCTATCTATCTGTGCACCTAGAGCTCTCTCCCCTGAGTCTACCCTGAAGGGTGTGCTATTGATTTTGTAATTTGCAGGGGTATTTGATTTTCCAAAGGGTATGATAATGCATTTTTTTCACATTTAATTTTAGGCCATGGTTCTAGCACCAACCAATTGTCTGATCTAGACCCTCCTGAAGGTTAACTACATCATTGGGTATTAAATGATTGCCCCTAGCTTGCACTCATCAGCAGACTTTGTCATCCAAAGGCTTTCCACATTAGCGTTGACTTCAGAGAATTATATTCTGAACAGGAGCCATCCCAGCACTGAGCCCTGTGGCACATGACTAGTAACTGGCCTCTTGCTGGATCTGGATTCACCCACTTTAACCACGTGTCCTGTCTATGAGCCAACTGGCTTTCCTTCTGGTGATGTAAGGATTTATGCCAAGTTTTGTGAGTTTATTTATATCTGAGTGGAGAATTGTTTCAAATGCCTTGGCCAGGATGAGGTAGGTGATATGTACTCTTTTACACTTATCCATGGCTTTAGTGACCTTCTCAAAGAAATCCACCAAATTCAGAAGGCATAACTGCCTTTGACAAAGCCAAACTGGGCTGGGTCCAGTGTTTGGAGGTTTCCTATGTCATTATTTATCAGGTCCATGATTACTCTTTCCATGGCCTTACAAATAAGACTAGTTAAGCTTGTGGGTCTGTACTTTCCTGGGTTGGTAGATGGTCTCCCTTTATGTAGAGGGATAACTAGTACTGTCCTCCACTATACTGGCAAAGGCAATCTGGAGGCTATGGTTAAATAGAGATCCTAATGGGCCTGATAAGTCTTGATTTAAGCTGTTTAATAAGCGACCTTGCATATCATTAGAGACCATTGACGCCATGGTTTTAGCTTTAGAGAGCACAGTGGCAACCTGCTCTTTGGTGACAATTGGCAGCGGGGTGGTAGAGGGTATTTCTTGGGGGAGAACTGGGGGTGATGGAGAGGTGAAATTTGAGCTGAATTTGTCGGTCAGTAGATTTACTATATCTTTGGCTGAGTATACGTGATGCCATCTACAACTAGTTCCACACATTGTTGGGTGTTGCCCTTAAGATTGCGGACATAAGTGAAACCAACAACAGCTTCATAGTTACTAGGCATCTCATTCAAAGGAGGACACATTCAGTAGTGTAGCACTCCCTCTACCCCCTTAAAGAAGACTGCAGAATCAGTAACCCATCTACATGGTGTGGGAGTAGAACCCACACCCTTCTGCACCAAAGGAAAGTATGCTACCTTTTGTGCTATTTAAGGGACAGTGGAACAGCACAAACACAGAGTCACAGAGACTCATAACTTAAGATTGGAGATGTGCACTTGTTCAACCCATATTTAAGGGAGAGAGAAATAGGACAAACCCAGAGTCACAGACACCCATGATGTAAGATTGGAGACATGCACTTGTTCAATCCATATTGAAGGGACAGAAGAACAGTCCACCCCAGAGACACAGAGTCCCATAACTTAAGATTGGAGGCATTCATTTGTTCAACCCATATTACAGGACAGGGGAACAGGTCAAACCCAGTATCACAGACACCCATAACTTAAGATTGAAGACATGCCCTGGCTCAACACATATTTAAGGACAGGGTAACAAGGCAATCCCAGAGTCACAGATACCCATAACTTAAGATTGGAGACATGCGTTTGTTCAACCCATATTTAACGGATAGGGGAACTGGACAGATGCAGAGTCACAAAGACTCATAATTTTACTTCATTTTTGTGGAAAAACAATGGAGAAGGTTTTTTGCATTATGTATCATCAGAATTGAGAAGACTAGCCCCTGGATTCACTATACTTTCGTGCAGGACTAGCTTAGTCCTGCACAGAAGTGGCTGTTTAGGAGCAGGATGGCAACGCACCAGGAATATTAATGAAGGTGCGCTGCCTGAGCTCCTAAAGGACATGGAGCATGTACGAGTGCAGGGAGCATGTCTGAGAGCAGAGCTCACACAATATACATGCCACTGCAATCAAGAACAGCAGTTTAGGAATAAGAATGAGCGAGACTGCTCATAGGTGTTCGCATACCACGAGCAATATATAAAATATAAACAAGTTTATTTTTTTTAATCAAACAGATAAAATTTAACTGTAGATGCATGGGTTTGCCCTTTGCTTAGCTATGTTTATTGCAGCTTAAATGGCACACGAGGATAACAGTCAAGACATATGCAAATGAAGCAGTACTGCAATAGTGTAGTGGGCAGAGCATTCGCCTTATGAGCAGTCATTCCCGGTTGGAGTCCCACACCAGTACATTCCATTTTCCATGTCAAATCACTTTATGAACAATATTTTTTGTTGCATAACCTACTAAATAACATATATTTGTGAATTGGAGTACTGCATTAAATGCAGATGTGAGGTGTCATTGTCATAATGTAAAATCCACAGATAATCGCAAGTGCCCCATACAGTATATGTATACATGAATCAGGGATACAAATCAAAGGTACAATGTGTAATGAATGATAAATCCATAGAGTTTCCAAATCCACTACCTTCCCAAGAACCATTTTACATTACTGTCTAAATCAGTGAGGTGGTAAGCGGGAGTAAGTACTATTAAGCCAGAGTAAGCATATTTAAGCAGTAGTAAGCAGGTTTAAGGCCATTTGCGTGGGGGTAAGCAATGCACACAGGTTAAGCAATATTAAAGCAAACTCTCTGTAAGCATATTTAAATGGAGGTTAGCATTGCTTACCGTCATGCAAACCAGCTTACAATTGCTTAAAAGTGCCTTAATCACTCTGTATGCAACAGCCGCTGGGCTGGCCAGAAACAAAATAAACAGCCTTTGCAGGTCTTGACCCCAGGACCCTGTACGCTAGAGTCACAGTAGTTAACCACTAAGCCATCACAGCAGTACATAAGCTTGAGGTATCACCAGACAGATCCTCACTATAGGAAAATCAAACTGAACATGTGAAAAGAATCAATATGCAGTTTTATGTTGTATAATCTACTTTGTTTGTTTGTTTCTTTCGGCTTTCGGTTAGGTCGCCACAGCAGAACTCGGTCCGCTAATGATTGGCAGTAGATTTTCGTGTGCTGACTTGCAAGGGGCCTAACACACAACCTTCAATGAAGGAACGCCCATTCACGCATGTCGCCACACAGAAGACGTTCTAACTGAGAATCGAATAGGAAACGTGAACTGGAGTACTGCATTAAGCTCAGATGTGAGGTGTCATTGAAATAAAGTGTTGAAATCCCCTAATAAATACAAGGACCCAACACAGTGTACATACACATGAATCATGGATACCAAACACATATATAACATGTAATGAATAATAAATCAATGAGAAAAAGCAAATAGTATGCAAATTAAAAATTAAGCAATGCTAAGCATTGCACAGCCCATCTTACTAGGCGTAAGCAATGTGTAGGCCAGCTAACTCAGTTTGCTCATTGCTATACCATTTTAAGCAATGCCAACCTCAGGTAAGCAAGTTTGCACATAGCTTAGCATTTTCAAAACCATCCAATCATAGCAAAGTGTGGAAAATTGACCCTATTTAAATCCAATAGGTAGGAATACATCTCATAACTGGTTGTGGCTTCCTCCTGTAGCCACTATGACTGTTATGGGAGAAGGTGTGTACTTTCTGGCACAGCACTGGGGCAAACAGGAGTCCAGAGCCATGGCAGGACTCCTTGTGAAAGAACATGACCAGAAACTGCTGCAGGGCCAGTACCAGGGTTCCCAATACAAAACGGAAGCCTGGTACCGTCTCACCCGTGACCTCACCAGTGCCACTGGCATATCCCAAACTGGTGAGCAGGTCAGGCATCACTGTGCTGACCTGAAGTGGAGAAAGGGGGATCTCTTGGATCAGTGGATCCAAGAGGCTTGGAGGACGGGGATGTCCCAGCCATGTGAAAGTATCAGTTCATGTATATTATGGATAGGTATGTCTAAGTATTCCTCTTATGTCTTTCACAGCGGCAGATGAGTGAGCTATGAAACAAGAAGCCCATGCCTGTAAATTACAGCGACTGTGACATGAGGCAGGTTAGTAATACTGAACCAAAAGTAGTGCGTGCACAAACAATATAACCAGAAAAACAAGGAAGACAAGGTCCAGCCGACAGAAGTTTATTCACAATGTACAATACACCGTACCATTGACCTAGGTTTCGTCCGAATACTCAGACTTCTTCAGAATTCTGAAGAAGTCTGAGTGTCGAAGCTCAGATTAATACTCTTGCATGTACTGTCATAGGAAATAAATCTAAATGTAGTAGTAAGTTAATTGCCTGTATAAAACCTGTACTGTTTAAGGCGTGTACTGCATACACCAGAGAATATGGCAGGAACAGTTTCATATAGGTTGTTTGTAAATAAAAGCATAATAGCCTGACAATAAAGGTCTAACTGCTGCACTGCATGTGTTTACTCTGGTATCATATGGTACTGTAGAGTTGCAATCTCTTAATAGTACTGTTGTATTAAGCACTGTTATCCACACTGTGCTACATAAATAAAATGTGTAGGAATGTCTGTATATGGCTGTTGTAATCACAAGAGGTCATATAGTACAACTGAGAGAGACTTATACAGAAAACAGTGAAAAGACAGACAACACAATCCAAATAGCACACTCAACTGAGATGTGAACTGTTGTATTTTTAGCACACAGCGCCATGGTTCAAATCCTGGGAGTGGCAGTAGGCTGTATGCAGACACATACCACACAACTGTACAGATATGTCCAGAATGTCCACTAATCTGGCCCATATCTGCTGCCTGTCACCCTGTCCCACTGTCAAATCAGTGGGATGATCCCAGACGTTTAGGCAGGAAATAAAACAAGGTTCATTACATCTAGCTTTTGAGTTGAAAGCTTGATGTAATAAACCCTGTTTTATATGGATGGTTGTGCTGTGCCTTTTGTTACTGGATTGAATTTTGTGTTGGTTCACTAGTACGTCTAGCTATTCTACACCTGTTTCTTGGACTTTGTTAGGCAGCAAATAAGAAATACAACTGATTGTCAGACATCTGTAAGAACAAACCTGTCACTCTAGCAACTCCCCAGAATGTTATGAGAGTAATATGTCAAGTATGTCCCATCTCCACCCCATGTTGTGAAGCTGTGATCAGAGTATGTGCAGTAACACAGTGAGACATATGTGCATAATACTAATGTGCAATCTGGTAATATGTGTGGCAACATTCAGGTAGTGCTAACAAACATTGCCCCCACAGGTCTGAACGATATGAAAATTGTGCCTAGAAATAAAAGATTGATATCCTGTACCAGTACTGTTTTACTCTGGTATTCTTTGGCATTGTTAGTGTTGCAGCTGATCCTGAATAATAAGGTATTACTTATCACTGTGACCCACACTGTGCTGCATAATAAAACAGTCTAGGAAATCCTGTATAACAGTGTATTAATTACAAGGTCAGATTGTTAAACCACAGGAGATTTATGGACAGAAATCAGAAGAGATACACAGTGATATCTATATAGCACACTCAACTGTGATGGACACTGTTATTTTTAGCAGACACAGCCATGGTTTGAATCCTGGGAGTGGTAGTAAGCGGTATGCAGAATCATCCCCACAAGTGTACAGAATTGTCAGAATGTCCAGAAAATTGGCCCATATCTGCTGGCTGTTACCCTGTCCCCCTGCCATATCAGTGTGCTAATCTTCGACATGTGGGCAACATTTCATGTCATATAACTGTCCAGGCCTGTACATATTTGCAAAACATCAATGAAAACAAACCTGTCATTGTACAAATCACCAAAGGTTTAAGAGGGCAATAGTCAAAATATGTCCTGGTTCATGTGCATGTGGTCAAGACATTACCAGAGTGTGTGCAATAAGAGATGGACAGGTATGTGCATAACATCAACCTGGCAAAAATTTCAAGTTGTGGCTAAAATCTTCGGAAACCAAAAAAGTGCAAC
>NC_056728.1:444219254-444309633 GCF_019279795.1 Protopterus annectens | reverse complement strand
ACATAGTTTCATAAGTCTAAATTTGCTTACAGCTGAGGAGACAATTATGAATCTCACTTACATGACTCTGTACTGCTGGAAGACTAATAGTGTCCCTCGTTAATAAGATTTTCCCCACATATCCCAGGTACGAATTTGTAGTCACCCCATCAAGTTACCCAGACTGGATTTAAGCATTGCTAGGGAAGAATACTGTTTGATACTGAAGGACAGCCTACTCCATAAATGGGGACTACACTGTTTTAGGTAGCTGTTGTAATTATGTATGCTGGACGTGGTAGAAGAGACTTTGTTCCCTTTACCACTGGTTCTGTTTAACTAACCTAGTTAAAAGGGAGCTAAATCATTTTTTAGTTAAAAAAATGTCTTCACAGATTGTTACATGTTAAATTTTATTGTAAAAAAAGGAAAGTAAGCTATTGTTTTGACTTTTGCTAGGTTGACAGTTGCTACAGATAAGAACACACAGAAAGCGCTACGGCGCTGAGGTATGACTGCAAATGCGATACCGGCTTTTAAAAGCCGGTATTACATTAAAAAGCAATCGGGATCGGCTCTTCGCATCTGGGGCTGTCACATACCTCAGTCTCAACTGTCCAGGTTTTCACACAATGTCCACATTTCTGCCTCGTATTTTTGATCAGTTCCTCATACATTTTGTGTTTTTATTGCAAATCACCGAGGATATATATTTGCATTTCAGAAATCATATCTTTAAAAAAAATGCACACTAAGACAAATGTTGTTATTTTAGCAACTTTAAACTTTTAAGAGCAACATTTAAAATCTGTCCCTATCTAGGAACTACAGCGACGATGATTCCGTTTACAGAGGGAAAAACAAAACTGGAATGGGAGGATGTTAACAAGGTGGGTGGGTGGGATTGTCAGAACCTCATTAATAATGTCACAAAAAGGGAGGTGATTAGCTAAGTGGGTGGCAGTGTTTTCATCTTCGGTCCGAAACAGAAATGGGATTTTAGTAACGAGATAGTGTCCCTTTAATACCTAAATCAACTATATGCTTATACAAGGCATTGTTGTCAGTGGCCCTTCTAATCTCCGATTTGTGTTCAATGATGCGTTCTTTTAGCTTTCTAGTGGTCTTACCCACATAGAATGCAGTACATTTCACACAATTAGCTAAATATACCACATTAGATGTAACACAAGTGGTAGAAAAATTAAACTGATAAACTTTACCACTAACAGGATGTTTGAACTTATCACTGCAACCAACCACGATATCAGAACAGCAGGAACAATTCAAACAACCATACGTACCTGGCTTAGTGGTAGAAGTCCTCTCTACAGGTCTAAAAAAATCTTTGTAACATAACATACTCTTCAAGGACTTCATATTTCTATATGAGAAAAAGGGCCTGTCATCCAGAATGTCTTTAATCTCACTAGAGGCCATTAGCACCACCCAGTTCCTCTGGATTATTTGTTTTACAAAACAAGTCAAGGTATTATAACTAGTAATATACCTAGTACATACTTTTGAACATTCTAGGTTAACAGAACCAACATCATCCCCAAGAAAAATCGGCTTCAATATTGTCTTCCTATTAGCTAAAACTTTAGATTTTAAATCTGAAACTAAATTAGAATCATAACCACTATCCAGGAACTCTTTGGACATCTCATCCAACTGTAAATTAAATATAGCATCATCAGTATTTAATCTACTAACTCTATTAAACTGTGAAGTCACAATCCCCTTAAAGACATGTGGGGCATGCATGCTGGAATAATTAATATATCTATCAGTATTTACCTCCTTTTTGTGAATACTAGTATGGATAGAGCCCTCACGTAGTTGTATCTTTACATCCAAAAAATTGATCTCACTATCAGAGGCGTCCATCTTAAATTTCAAGAAATTGGTGGTTGCATTTAAATACTGAACAAATTCATTCAACTGTAAAAAAGAACCTTTCCATACCATAAAACAATCATCAACGAAACGTTGATAAAAACATATATTACTTACAAAAGAATTATCCAAATTATAAATATATGCTTTCTCCCATTGGTATAACACCAAGTTGGCATAAGTGTTGGCCACAGAAGTACCCATGGCTACAACAGTGAGTTGCAAATATAAACATTCATCAAACAGAAAAATATTGTTTCTCAAAACTACATCTAAAAGAGAACAGATATTCTCAACAGATCTATTCACAAGAGAGGATTGGGAGATCAAAAATTGTCTGATAGACTCAATACCAAAATCATGCGGTATTACAGTAAAAAGAGATGCTATATCAAGCGTTACAAATAAATACTCACTTTGTCGACAGGAACCACCAATACTATTAAACCAAACTCACAATTTACAAAGGAAATCAGATGTATCTCTTAGCACAGAAGTGCATTTAGATAAATATAGTTGCAATTGTGTTTGCAAATATATAGATATAGGTTCGGTGATCCATCCCCCTCCCGATACAATTGGTCTCATGGGGGGGGTTTGTCACCGACTTATGTATCTTAGGCAGCCCATTCAGACAAGGGATAATTGGACAAGAAACAGTAAAAAAATGAAATAAATCCAATGTAATATCACCACTAATTTGCAAATCATACATCACCATATTGACATAACTAATGCATTTTTTAACATCCAGTGGTGTAATACGTTTAAAAGCTCTCATTCTTCCGTTTGCCGTTTTCACTTAGAACAGACGGAGGCTGTAACTGACCATTCCTCTCCAAGAAGGAAACCACTTATGGGACAAACAGTTGTTCCAGGCAAACGGAAGAATGAGAGCCCTTTAGGGCAGGGCAAAGTAAGTCGCAAATGACTAAAGGTATTCCCAATCTGTCAGCCTTCAACTTGAACTCTGCTCATTGTTCAGTATTACGTAAAGGGCTTAATTTTATTCCTACAGCGAAGGGTGATCTTGTGACTGCGCTTACAGACCTTAAGATTTTCATTAGAAATGTAAATTTAAAAGTTCTGATTGGTAATTCTGTTGTTAGTGGGGTTTCATGCAAACAGCGTAGTACCTTTATACCTTCTAGTATGCCTGTGGTGACAGCATTCCATGATTTGTGTGAGAGGGAATTAAGAATGTTGTATTCTGACTGTAATATTTTGAGATTTTCTCGCTTTAATTTAACATTTGATGAATATCAAGCGCTCAAAAGTTTACAGGCGAGTAAAGATTTAGTGATTAAACAAACCGATAAAGGTGGGGCTGTAGTTCTTATGGATCGGCCTAAGTATATATCTTTGGTTTCCATTTTACTGAATGATGCTGAGGCTTTTAAACGTATTACACCACTGGATGTTAAAAAATGCATTAGTTATGTCAATATGGTGATCTATGATTTGCAAATTAGTGGTGATATTACTTTGGATTTATTTCATTTTTTTACTGTTTCTTGTCCAATTATCCCTTGTCTGAATGGGCTGCCTAAGATACATAAGTCGGTGACAAACCCCCCCCATGAGACCAATTGTATTGGGAGGGGGATGGATCACCGAACCTATATCTATATATTTGCAAACACAGTTGCAACTATATTTATCTAAATGCACTTCTGTGCTAAGAGATACATCTGATTTCCTTTGTAAATTGCGCTTTTGGTTTAATAGTATTGGTGGTTCCTGTCAACAAAGTGAGTATTTATTTGTAACGTTTGATATAGCATCTCTTTTTACTGTAATACCGCATGATTTTGGTATTGAGTCTATCAGACAATTTTTGATCTCCCAATCCTCTCTTGTGAATAGATCTGTTGAGAATATCTGTTCTCTTCTAGATGTAGTTTTGAGAAACAATATTTTTCTGTTTGATGAATGTTTATATTTGCAACTCACTGTTGTAGCCATGGGTACTTCTGTGGCCAACACTTATGCCAACTTGGTGTTATACCAATGGGAGAAAGCATATATTTATAATTTGGATAATTCTTTTGTAAGTAATATATGTTTTTATCAACGTTTCGTTGATGATTGTTTTATGGTATGGAAAGGTTCTTTTTTACAGTTGAATGAATTTGTTCAGTATTTAAATGCAACCACCAATTTCTTGAAATTTAAGATGGACGCCTCTGATAGTGAGATCAATTTTTTGGATGTAAAGATACAACTACGTGAGGGCTCTATCCATACTAGTATTCACAAAAAGGAGGTAAATACTGATAGATATATTAATTATTCCAGCATGCATGCCCCACATGTCTTTAAGGGGATTGTGACTTCACAGTTTAATAGAGTTAGTAGATTAAATACTGATGATGCTATATTTAATTTACAGTTGGATGAGATGTCCAAAGAGTTCCTGGATAGTGGTTATGATTCTAATTTAGTTTCAGATTTAAAATCTAAAGTTTTAGCTAATAGGAAGACAATATTGAAGCCGATTTTTCTTGGGGATGATGTTGGTTCTGTTAACCTAGAATGTTCAAAAATAAGTACTAGGTATATTACTAGTTATAATACCTTGACTTGTTTTGTAAAACAAATAATCCAGAGGAATTGGGTGGTGCTAATGGCCTCTAGTGAGATTAAAGACATTCTGGGTGACAGGCCCTTTTTCTCATATAGAAATATGAAGTCCTTGAAGAGTATGTTATGTTACAAAGATTTTTTTAGACCTGTAGAGAGGACTTCTACCACTAAGCCGGGTACGTATGGTTGTTTGAATTGTTCCTGCTGTTCTGATATCGTGGTTGGTTGCAGTGATAAGTTCAAACATCCTGTTAGTGGTAAAGTTTATCAGTTTAATTTTTCTACCACTTGTGTTACATCTAATGTGGTATATTTAGTTAATTGTGTGAAATGTACTGCATTCTATGTAGGTAAGACCACTAGAAAGCTAAAAGAATGCATCATTGAACACAAATCGGAGATTAGAAGGGCCATTGACAGCAATGCCTTGTATAAGCATATAGTTGATTCAGGTATTGAGCATAGACTCTCTTTTAGAGTTATTGATGTAGTACGGCTTTCTGCCAGAGGTGGTGATAGTGGTAATTTACTTGAATTAAAAGAGTATGAATGGATTCTTAGGTTGAATTCTGACCATTTTCCAGGTTTAAATAATATGATTACCCTGAAACCTGTTCTTGTTAAATTGCAACATACCAAGTTGCGATAATTTGATGTTTTTTCTAATGTTTTTTTAATTTTTTTTTAATTTTAATGATTTTGTTTTATATACTTGTGGTCACATAATTTTTGGACTGCTGGTCATGTGACTTCATTGACCTGTATTTAAACCATTTGGTTTTTAGAATTGTTTGTATTAGTATTGAGGAAGGATTTTATCCGAAAGCTTTGCTATTATAAAGTGTGTTTTTCTCAGTTTTGGTGGTTAACCACAATGCAAGACAGTAATGTACTCTTGTTGCAAGGACTTTGGAAGAATTACTTTTGGACCTTTCATAATGACACCATTGTCAGGCAAAATCTCTTCTCTGTATGGAAAATAAGGTTGCACTTCTTGAGGTAAACTAGATTGCTTTGATGGCTAACCACATTTGAGAAAGTGGTTGAGCTTTTGTAAAACTGGATCTGTGGCTGTGTGGTCTCTCAGCTCATTAAGTTATGTGGAAGAAACATTTCTCACTTTCATGACTTCAAAATCAAGGTTCTCATTCTCGTGTTGTTTAGTGGTGCTTCTGGGTGAGCTGGACAATGTATCAGCAAAATAAAGAAGTTTGCCTTTTGTGTAGACAAGAGTGAAATTATACTTCTGCAATCTCGGCATCATACGTTGCAGTCTGGCCGGAGCTGTATGCATAGCCTTTCTCAAAATAGTGACTAGGGATTGGTGGTCTGTTTCAATGTGGAGAGGTCTACCATAAACATAATCACAGAACTTTGAACATGCAAATACAATTGCCAAAAGCACTTTCTCGGTCTGAGCATACTGCATTTCAATTTGGGTAAGAGTTCTGGATGCATAGGCAATAGGGTGACCTTGTAGAATGACTGCACCTAGACCAAATTTCGAAGCATCACAGGAAAGTGTAACTGGTTTGTGAACATCATAATATCTGAGAGTTGGTGGACTGGCAATTCTCTGTTTCAGGACATCAGATGCTCTTTGATGTTTCTCTAACCAAGGCCAGGATACATCTTTATGTGTCAGCTCTCTAAGCGGTGCTGAAAGTTGGCTTAAATCTGGAAAATTTCCCTAGGTAGTTAACCATGCCAAGAAAACATTGCAGGGCTTGAACATTGGAGCTGGCATCTCGAGAATGGCTGTCTGCTTTGAAGGGTCTGGTCGTAGGCCTGAACTGGTAAAAAAATGACCAACATAAGTAACTTCTCATAACCTGAATTTGCACTTCTGGGGATAGAGCTTAAGATTCACTTAATATGCTCTTTCCAAAACTTTTCTGAGGTTTCTGTCATGGTCCCCTTCATCATTATCTCCTACTAGTATGTTGTCTACTATAATAGTACAAGGATAGCCAGAAAAAAGTTGCTCCATTGCACGTTGGAAGACTTCACTTGCAGAATGTATCCCAAATGGCATTCTCAGAGATCTGTACCTTCAAAATGGAGTGCTGAACATAGTGAGAAATGAGGATTTCTTGTTAAGCTGAATTTTTCAAAATTAACTCTTTGCATTTAAGACAGAAAAAACAGTGGCATTTGGCATCAAGGCTGTGACTTCTTTGACTGTGTGCATTGGATGATGAGGTCTTTTTAGTGCTTTGTTCAAAGCTCATGGATAAATACATATTCTGATGTCATCTGAGCTTTTCTTATGAGCTACCACTATGGAAGATGCCCATTCAGTTGGCATTGCAACTGGACAAATCACACCTTGTAGTACCATTTTATCCAGCTCAGCTTTGACTTTGTTCTGCATGGCTATTGAAGCTTTTTGTGCTGGCCTGATAACTGGACTGACTTCTGGGTCTAACTTCATGGAGTACACAACTGGAAGCTTCCCTAATTTGTCTTCGAAAAGATCTGCATAGGCAGAAAAAATGTACTGGGCAAAATTGGAGTAGTGGCCTTTTAAGCTGATTTGGTGGACTTCCTT
Organism: Protopterus annectens; assembly: GCF_019279795.1. NCBI lineage: Eukaryota > Metazoa > Chordata > Ceratodontiformes > Protopteridae > Protopterus > Protopterus annectens. Next base: position 444,302,618 of record NC_056728.1, on the reverse strand, counting down.
ATTAAATGAAAGCAGTCCCATTTTCAAATTGTCTCTGAGGCCTAATAATTACTAGACTTGCCTCTTGACTACATGAAATAATAAGTCGTAACATCTTCCAGCAGAGTAACATGAAAGTACTACTGAGCCTTTGGTCTGAATTTATTCATCTCCATAAGCAACACGCTTCATACACCTTGCCAAATAAAGCCTTTCACCATTACACACTCTAGCAAATGTTTCTGCTGACATAACATTACACTTGGAACTTGTATCATCTTTGAGCTCTGTGGGTTTTCCATTTATCTAAACAGTACAAAATACTTCATTCTTTGCCCTTAAATCTACTGCATTGACTGTTTCATGAAGCACTGACACACCATCAACATAAAGAGTAGGGTTGCAGCCTTCTAATTGATCAACTCATTTCTTAAAATGTTCCTTTTAATAAAAGAATGTGGGCCTTTTGATTTACAAAACCTTTTGAAATTATTCCATGTATTACATTTGTGGCACTGCTAACCAAAAGCTAAACATTTTTACCCTTTTAGAGTCATAATTTCCACCACAATTATGATAGTTGGCAATGAAACTAGGTGGAGATGGAGGCCATGCTTTGAGTTTGCTGACTCACTCTTATGCTTCACTGAGGCTGTGCAAACTCTGGAATTTGCTGGAGAGTTCTGGGGTTTATCAGTGAGTGCTGCAGTGGCTACAGTTGCTGCCATGTGCTTGGGCCTATTTCTTTTAACCACGTGCTGCATACTATCAACATGAGCTTTGTCACTGTGCCTTTTAGAGCTATTCTCATTTATAAGCATATTTGTGTGCTTTTCTTTGAGCTCATGTATCTAACAAATCTCTGTGGCCTTATTCAAGTTAAATCACTGTCAAGAAGCAAAATCGTTCTTACAGCTTCATCTTTAATACCACACACAAGTCTGTCCTTTATCATCTCATCCCTTAAATCACCAAATCTGCACATTTTAGCCTTATTTCTCAAGTCAGTTATATATGCTGCAAAAGTTTCACTAGGCTTTTGATCCCTTGTATAAAATAAGTGCCTTTCCATTGTAACACTTGTCTGGGGGTTGCACATTTCTCTAAATTTACTTTTTACCACTCAGGGTCCTGCCTTGACTCAGCCAGTACAGCAATATGATGGTTTCCCCCTCTCCTGCTTAGCTAGCAAGTGCACACAAATGAACATTATCTTTCAATGGCTTCTGACCCAGCTAAATTAAGCAGAATAAATGCCTTTGTATGGTCATCTTTACCAGAAAATGCAGACTGTATGAAAATGTCGTACTCTTCCTCAAACACTCTCCAGTCCTCTGCATTATTACTGTCAAACACAAGTGCACTGGGATTTTGAAATCCATCTGCCATGCCCACAAAGTATGTGTGTTTGTGCATACACTGAAATATGGCCCTTGTAATCATGTATGAACAAACTGTTCTGTGAGCTTGTAATAACATTCAAATGCACAATAAACTTTGAAATACTGTACTTTTGTGAAATAAGCTCTGAAATACTGTATTTTGCTAAATAACTTTACTGTAATACTGCACAAACATGCAAACACTTTATACACTTCTGATAACTTGGATATCTTTGATTAATATGAAAAATATGTGCTTAGCGAAAATGTGGTCGTTTCCTCTTATTTTATTAATTTTATGCAATTTTGACTTTATTTCAAACATTTTCCATAGTAATCTGAATATTTTTATCAATGTCAGACATATCAGTTTATGCGAATATCATTCAGAGCATTCTGCATGCCTCGTTTTATGTTTTGCAAATAAGAAATAGTGCTGAGCAAGTTTTAATATCTGAAATTCATTTCTGACCTGTTTTGCGAAGTATGCATGCAGTAGGGATGATTCACTGCTGTATATTCCTCGAGTTTTAACCGAGTGCCCCTCAAACTGAAGAATTTGAATTCCATCCTGGCTCAAGTACTTTTAGACATTTCATTTTTGACACCATGTCCTTTTAGACATGCCACTTCTGACACCATGTCACTCATCCCTCTCTAACATAGATGACAAGCAGGCGGGATATTTCATTTAGATGCTTTAATACATAGAAACCCATCAGGATGGATAGCAGCATCATACAATATAAACAAACTGGTTAACAGACAGACCTTACATATATATATGCTTACATCTCAACAGCTTACTACAAAATGGCAGTCAGATTTGCAAGTGTTCAGTATTTATACACTTGTGCAAGCTCTTGGATAGCTTCTTAATGGTACAAACACACACATTGATCTATACCAGGACAAGAGTGTCTGTCAGTGCGATGGGGGGAAATGTATGTGTGTGTGTGTGTGTGTGTGTGTGTGTGTGTGTGTGTGTGTGTGTGTGTGTGTGTGTGTGTGTGTGTGCGTGCGTGCGTGCGTGTGTGCGTGTGTGTGTGTGTGTGTGTGTGTGTGTGTGTGTGTCCATGAATGTGTGTATTTGCTGGGGGCTGTCATACCTCCACACTCCCCTAGACAAATGAAGTGGTGGGGACACTAGACATCAGGGATAACTCTTTGCAATGTGTTAAAGGCACTTTAAAAAATGAAAAAGTAAATGTTTTGCAACATGAATGACATTAGGAGGGGGAACACTAGAACTCTATATAACATGCCTAAAGGCATTGAAAAAGATTCAAACCTCAACCCTTTGCTCAGAGGATGTGCCTCCACTGTATACCAGGGATATTGCACAATATTGCTTAAGCCTTTTATTAAAAAAATGGATAGTAAAAGGGGCATGGAGTTTCAAATCCTGCAGCCCTGATACTGGAATAAACATCATCATCCCACTAAACTAACTTATTAGTTAATGTGTCCAGCTTTTTTGTATAATAAGAAGTATGAAACTCTAATTTCTGGCATTATTCAAAGCCTGCATCAGTTCATGAGTTTCAAGGGACTGGGCACCTATGAAATGTGACAGCAGGAACATCCTGTAAAATCAGGAACAATTATGAGGGGTGATGATGTGTTCATGTGGAGGGAGATTTCAAAATAAATCCTTGAGGATTACTAGCCGACATCATGGAGAACTTTTTCATTATAAATCAAATTGTAAATATAAATCAGAATCACTTAAAAAGTTAATAGAACAACAATTCTAGCATCACAATAAACATAAACCCTAAGGAGAATGAAAGTCTAATGTCTGGCATTATTGACTGACTGTATGGATCTGTGATTTACGTGAGCAGTTACTGAAAAAAAAGTGATATCCAGGACATTCTGTCACCTCAGGGATAGGTAAGAAGTATGCCTTGAGTGTGTCTGTGTTTGAATGTGTAAATGAGTGTGGGAGAATAACTGGGGTTACCTATGCCAATGAGAAACACAGGCCACTACTGTTAACTAACTCAGGAAGGTGCTGATTCAGAAACATGCACATTAATTGATAATGAAGTATTTCCTCATTGTGGCTAATACGTCTCTGAATCATAAATTCATAAATCTGTTTTGGCTGCAGCTGTTTTTGCCAGAGGTGGTGTTCTATATGAATCCCTGGTAAGTCTTAAATTCAGACTCTTACTTAAAAATACCAGCTTGTTTGGAGCACTGGTTTCTGTACACTCTTTTATTTTATGTAGTATGTTTAATAATCTACTTTTTGAAGGTAAAGTTAGTGGTGCTGTCTTTGTTGGAGCTATAGTCTATCTTTTTTGAATATATTTTATTAATTTGTTAACCAGCTAAACCCACTAAGCACAAGCTTCTTATTAGGGGTAACTTTGGAGAACTGTCTGATTAAAAAACTTACTTAGAATCACACAGTAGGCAAACAGAGACCGATGGTCTCAAACCCTGGAGTACAAGATGAAGGTCAGTAGCAACCCATAGCCTTAATGCTCTATGTTAGCCTGCCATAAATATGTGCTTGGTGCTATACACATGCTCTGATGTGGACTGTATCACCAAATTCTGCTCTTTCTGGTCTTCAGCGCTAGAATTAATAGAACCGTGACAACCACCATGGTAGATTTATAAATAAATTAAATATATATATATATATATATATATATATATATATATATATACACATACACCAACAGACATTAGTGAAATTTTAAACCTTGTTCAATTCATCTATTTATTTAATAAATTTATTTACTATTTGTTAACCAGGTAGGTGGGCTGGCTTATTTACCTTTTTTAACCATGACCCAATTTCAATGAGCAGAGCATGAAACAAAATGGAGACAAATGCTGGTAAATTGAACAGACATTATACACCAAACAAAACATTATATAATTGCATATAACATTAAAGAGATTTTGGAAGGGCAGTGGCAACCTGCTCTTTGGCGATAATTGGCAGTGAAGTGGTAAAGGATATTTCTTGGGGGAGAAAGCATTAAGAAAGCAAGTGTACAGTCAGAATGTAAAGAAAATTATTTGTAGTACTTGCATGTGTTTTGATGTACAGTTATTATGTGCCAGTCGAGTAGCAAGGGTGTGGAGAAGGGGGCAATTGCCCTCAGCGTAAAGTGTAAGTGGGCAAGATTGAGAACTGTGCTACAGAAAGGCACTTACGTTCAGTTCCATAGGCTGGGGTCAAGGATTTAGTGGGGCATAATACAACTCTGATTATTACCACTGCTTAGTGGGGACAGTTTATCCATTGTCCCTAAAGTATGTGCACATGGCTTCATTTTTTGTTATTTTCTCTTCTGACTATGCAGCTATAAATGTATCTCTGCTGTTTCTTTTTTCTCTTCTGACTCTGCAAATATACATATATCTCTTCTGTCAAAGACTGTATATTCATTTTTGAAGTATTAATGTATTAGTAACTATTGTGGTCCAACTCTGACAAAAGTCAGTATAATTCTTGTATGCTAAAACTCTTATGGCCAGACTTAATTGTATTGATACTTTCCCAAGCATGTAATCACTGAAACTATTCTACTTTAATCTCTAAATTGTTTGAGTTTATTTAATGTTCTAAATTTTTTGTAAATAATAGAGCTTTTCTCCCAGGCATTGTCTAAAAAATGGGTTCTTTGGCCTAGATGGACTTTTCTGGTAAACAAATATCAAATAAATAAAACAAATAGGTAATATGTAGTTGTAAAAAGTATGCTGAGAATAAAAATAGATCGGTACAGTAACAAGTAACTACTAAGAACAACAAAAAATTACCAAAGCTAATACAGCTGAAGGTAAAACAATAAAGTTTAATGCACACAAAAGAGAGTAAGCGCTTTCACGGTGTGCTCTCACCACTTCATCAGTGTGTTCTAAACTAGTAACAAATGCAGTTAAATACCATAAGTTAATTAGTCGATTAAAGCAGTGATAAAAGCATCAATTATCTAAGAGGAAAATGTCACAACAAGAAAGCAGGCAAATGAAACATATAAAAAGATTAAATATATATATAAAAATATGTATAGAAAACAATCCTATACTCAGTGCTTGAGAGGTCTAGCTTTTAAAAAAGGCTTAAGAGAGACAACGTCATTACGACCTGGTATTTTATCAGCATTAAGAGACAGAATCCATTTTTGCTCTACAGATTCTGTGCAATTCCTAAGATCTCCCCCTCAAACTCTCAGGAATGATCTCTAGCACAAGGAATTTAAAATTATGTTCCTGACCATGGCACATAATATGCTTAGCAAGGGCATTGGTGTCTTTCTTGTTTCTAATGTCTCTCTGATGTTCCAGCACCCTGTCTTTGAGTTGTCTGTTACTCATGCCTACATAAAAAGCATGGCAGAAAGTGCAGTAACGAAAATAAAGAATGTTCTTAGTCCTGCAATCAGCATAAAAGTTTGTGTCTATTTTAAAGTGCATATTAGGGTGCATGTAAGTAGGACTAGAGTGTATAAACTTGCAGGCTGTGCAATTCCTGCATTTAAAAGTGCTTTGGCTCTCTGACTGTAAAACCTTATTAAAAGTAGAAGTATTGTAGCTCAGATGCCTTTTCAAGGATCTGTTATTTTTAAAAGAAAAGTGTGGAACAGTATCTATGGCATTTCTTAATTCATCTACAGTATTCAAAATGCCCCAGTTCCTTTTGACAATATCACATATACTACTAACATCAGAAGAATATGTGAGAGGAAACCTAATCAATCCTGTCCTTTGTTCTGTAGCTATGGCTTCAGTGTTAGGTGCAGCAGTGTAATAAGGCCTGCATTTGCCCCCTCTCTCCTTATACGCATCAGTAATACAACTGTCAATATCCTTTTCCTTGTAGCCTCTATCTAGAAAATCCATTTTCAAGGTCTCCAGGGCCTCTGCAAGCTGTTCATCATTATTATGGAGTCTCATGACCCTGTACACCTGCCCCTTAACAACATTTCGGGTAACATGCCTAGGATACATGCTATCTCTATGAAGCAGATTATTCTTTCTTGTGGGTTTCCTATAAATACTAATTACTAGGTTAGTCAAATCAGTTTTTTCACCTTAACATCAAGAAATTCAATTTCATCAAAAGAATATTTAAAAGTAAATCTTAAAAAATCTGTAGACTGATGTAGGAACTCTATAAACTGCGTGAGACTCTCAACTGACCCCCTCCACAACAGAAAAATATCGTCAACAAATCTTACATACTATAAGATATGTTCAGAGAAGCCCTCAGCTTGAAATAATATGTCTCTCTCCCATTGTACCAGCACAAGGTTGGCGTAGCTGTTGGCACAAGCTGTGCCCATTGCCATGCCAACCTTTTGTGCATAAAATTGATCTTCAAACAAAAAGACATTGTTTTCTAAAACCAATTCTAAAAGGGCACAAATTAAATTGATCTTGTCCTCAGTAAAACAATGGTTGACATGCATAAATTTCCTGACATTTTCTATACCCCAAGTATTGGGCATCACAGTAAAGAGTGACTCTACATCCATTGTCACTAATAGATAATCAGCACTCGAATCAGAAGTGGCCATATATAATCTTTGTAAGAAGGTCCTAGTATCTTTTAGGACGGTGTCACAAGTGTCCAACAGAAAATGCAGATTCTTTTCAATGTAAATAGAAAGTGGCTCAGTTACCCAACCTTTCCCAGACACTATCGGGTGCATGGGTGGCAGTGTTAGATTTTTATGCACTTTGGGTAAGCCATAAATGATCGGTATAAGTGGTTGCTGTACCTCAAAATATTTAAACAACTTATTATCGATCATATCTATCATAAGTAGATCGAAAATAAGGAAGGAAACCTTCTCGATCATACCATAAACAGTTTTAGAAATACAGACATAAGTGGTGTCATCACACAACAATTTATGCATTTGTGTTTGATATAAGTCCTTGCCTAACACAACAATTCCACCATCCTTATCTGCTGGTCTAATCTCTAAGGATTTCAAGTTCTTGAGTTCATTGAGGGATGCACGGTCATCATTATTAAGATTAAAGTATCTCTTCTTTCTATTAGATTCAAATTCTCTTCTTATTTGCTTCTCACAAGCCTGAATAAAGGTCTCTATCTTGGCATTGGGTGGTGGGATAAAAGTGCTGGGTTTTCTAAAGGAAGCAGTGTCAGTGTTAACAGTGTCAGGTAGCATCGCTTTCAATGTAAGAGTCCTACCAAACAATCTAAGATCAGTTAAGACACTAGTCAGCTTGGCTTCTCTGGCAGGGACGAATGATAAACCTTTGTTCAGCAATGCTAACTGTGCAGCAGTAAGCGGTACAGAGGAAATATTAAAAACTAAACTGTTTATCTCCTTTTCCGTTGGCCTGTTAGGTTCACATTCATTTCTGTACTTGGGAGGCGATAGAGTCTACCCTTCCTCCCTCAATTCTGTGACCTGTCCCTGATAGGAAAAGGGCTTTGCAGTTGAAAAAAAGTGATAGCCCTAGGTCTGGCTCCAGAGTTAACACTAGTAGTGGAGTCACCATTATCGTCAGAATGGGACTTTCTTTTTTTATGAAGATGTATCAGGGATTCTACCTCAGTGGTACTATGGTGGTGTGATGACTCAGCTCTGTTTCTGGTCAACTGAGCTAGTTCTGTGGAGTTGGCATTCGCAGCTCCTCCCATTAAAGATACAGGCTGATTCAGAGATTCCCTGGTAGTTTCACACAAAGGATCCTATGTTTGTGGTGCGTCTTCCGAGTTCATGGCTGGTGGGGGGTTACTTCTACCCCATGCAAAAACTGCTCCAGTAGTAAAATCCTTGATGTCGCATTGCAATTTCTTTATTTTAGTGGACTGTAACCTCTTCTCATAAGCCAGGATGTTGTCATAGAGGTCATCAAGTTTGTCCCCCATAATATCAGCAGGAAAGGAACTATAAATGTCATCCTGCAGAGCTGAGATCTGACGTTGCAATTCTTTCTCTTCTGGAAGAAAGAATTCTATAAGAAGTTCCAAGTAGCCAGAACTTGCTTGCAAGTTAAATGACTGCCATTTTATCAGCAGGTCTGGATATACAGTACCATAGCTAGGCATATTGAGAATTCTTAGGCCGCTGGGTACAACCTTATGCTTTAAAGATGCTTCCAGATGAAATTGCTGCCATTGCAGCCATTTAAATTTATAAAGCTTATTTTCCAGTTCTTTAAATTTGTTCATGAAAAGTGGGTAGGACTTGTCTATATCCAAATCATCTGTAGAAGTCAAGGTAAGGTCAGTAACAAGGAGGGGGTTAGATACAATTTCCATAATGTTGTTAAGGCGATCACTAGCCACTTTGTTGACAGAAGAAGCTTTCCTGGCAGGATTAAAAGTCAGTTCAACATCATTGCCTTCTGCCATGCTTTATTCTCAACCAAGAGATCCAAAAGTGTAAAAAGTATGCTGAGAATAAAAATAGATCGGTACAGTAACAAGTAACTACTAAGAAAAACAAAAAAGTACCGAAGCTAACACAGCTGAAGGTAAAACAATAAACTTTAATGCACACAAAAGAGAGTAAGTGCTTTCACGGTGTGCTCTCACTGCTTCATCAGACTGTTCTAAACTAGTAACAAATGCAGTTAAATACCATAAGTCAATTAAAGCAGTGATAAAAGCATCAATTATCTAATAGAAAAATGTCACAACAAGAAAGCAGGCAAATGAAGGATATAAAAAAGATTAAAAAAATATGTATAGAAAACAATCCTATACTCAGTGCTTGAGAGGTCTAGCTTTTAAAAAAGGCTTAAGAGAGACAACTTCATTAAAACCTGGTATTTTATCAGCATTAAGAGACAGAATCCATTTTTGCTCTGCAGATTCTGTGCAATTCCTAAGATCTCCCCCTCAAACTCTCAGGAATGATCTCTAGCACAAGGAATTTAAAATGATGTTCCTGTCCATGGTACATAGTATGCTTAGCAAGGGCATTGGTGTCTTTCTTGTTTCTAATGTCTCTCTGATGTTCCAGCACCCTGTCTCTGAGTTGTCTGTTACTCATGCCTATATAAAAAGCATGGCAGAAGGTGAAGTAACTAAAATAAACAATGTTCTTAGTCCTGCAATCAGCATAAAGGTTTGTGTATATTTTAAAGTGCATATTAGGGTGCATGTAAGTAGGACTAGAGTGTATAAACTTGCAGGCTGTGCAATTCCTGTCTCCCATCCAATTATCTAGGTTGCATTTAAATAGGGTCAGTGAGGAGTTCTGTTTTACATTAATAGGAAGTCTAGTCCAAAGAAGTGGCAGTCTCTTGGAGACATATCTGTATCTCCAGCATGTACTGTCAATGTCACAAGCTAGGTTGAGATCCCTAGAGTAAGTGATTCTTGTGCCATTTGACTTGTGGATGTGCAGCATTTCTATTAGGGGAGCATTGGAGATTGCCCTATATGCCAGGCACAAATCACCTCTCAACAGCCTATAAGATAACAGAGTAAAGTAACAGGGCTTTCAGCCTATCCATGTAGGCCATAGTTTGGTGTCCCTGTATTTTCTTAGTGAGAAACCTCTCAGGTCTCTCCAGCTGCTGCAGGTGTCTGGTGAGGTGCATGTAAAAAGGTGCATTATACTCTATTAGTGGTCTGATGAAGGTCTAGTACAGTGGAGTTATAACATCCCTTGACCTGGATGCTATGTTCTTGCTTATGAGGTGCACAATGTAGAAAGCTTTCCTTACCACTGTGGAAACCTGGTGGTCAAAGTTCAGATTGCTATCAACCTGTGTTCCCAAGCCTCATACCACTTGGTTGGAACTCATGGGGGTGCTGTCAGTATTGTAATTTGTTGGGAATTCCATTTTGCCAAAGGGAATAATAATGCATTTTTTGCATTTAGTTTTAGACCATGGCTTTGGCACCAGTCATTTGTCTGTCAGCTGTTCTTGTAATATGTTGACGTTATTGAGGGACTCAATGATTGCTCACGGTTTGCAATCTTCAGCAAACTTAGTGAGCCAATGACTGTCTACTTTGGCCAGAACTTCTGAGAAATAGATGCCAAACAGTAAGGGACCCAGCACAGACCCCAGTGGTACTCCACTGGTGATGAATCTATTGGTGGAGGAGTAGTCACCAGCTTTGACAGAGCGTGTTCTGTCAGTGAGCCAATCGGCTACCCATCTAGCAATGTAAGGGTTAATCCCTATCTGGGAGAGTTTCTCAATGATGCTAAAGTGGGGAATTGTGTCAAAAGCCTTGGCAAGGTCGAGATTGGCAGTGTGCACTGTCTTAACTTCATCCATGGCTTTGGTGACATTCTCAAAAAAGTCCACCATGCTTAGTAAGCATGATCTTCTCTTAACAAAGCCAAACGGGGTTGGCTCCAGCATTTTAAGGACCCCTATGTCCTTATTGATAAGGTCATTGATAATTTTTCCATAGCCTTGCAGATGAGGCTGGTTAAACTTATGGGTCTGTATTTCACAGGGTCAGTTGATGGCCCCCTTTGTGCAGGGGATTACTGTTGCTGTTCTCCATTCTGCAAGAACATAGCCAGTTCTCAAGCTATGATTAAATAGAATGCCAGCCTGGGATATTATCTGGTCCCAATGATGCTATGTTTTTTTGCCTTGGCAAATGCAGTGATGACCTATTCTATAGAGATACTAGGCAGAGGACTAGTATAAAGTATGCTTTGAGATATGGTAGGCAGGGATAGGGGGCTGAAATTTGTGCTGAATCTATCAGCTAGTAGGTTGGCAATATCTTCCAGTGTAGTATGAGTGATCCCATCTACAACCAGTTTGGCACATACCTGGGCACTCCCTTTTAGACTTCAGATGTAGTTAAAGAATGCCTTATGATTATCCTTGGCTAGGGATGTGATTTTAGTTTCATGATTTGCTTTAGAAGACTTCAAGATTTCTGATTTTCTGGTTTAGGCTTAGGAAGGAACTCTTCCTCTGCAGAGTGATATCCCTCTTGCTTTTGGACAACAGTTTCTTCCTCTTGTTATATAATCTGTTCATACTTGAAGTCTACCATGGTGGCTTATTTTTACTGGACAATCTGATTTTAATCCAGTCAGGTACAGCAGAGTTTATGCTTAAGTGTTTGTACAGGGCATTTGCATACACTTCTGCATAGTGATCATTGATGTCTGTGATTGCAGGTGATATGAAGCTTTTTAAATCATTACTTAGTAAGCTGTAGTTAGCTTCAGTAAAGTTTTTTATAATTTTTGTTCCTGTGAGGGTGTCATGTCCAGTAGTAAGTTCAAACAAAACTGATTCGTGCTCTGACCTAACTAGGGAGGGCATAACTCATGGGGAAGAACTGTGACCCCCCCATGTTGGTGAATACTATGTCCAGAACATTAGAACCCCTAGTGGGGGTGCAGTCCATCTGTTACAGAACATTTGTGTTAACAAAGTCTAGGAACCTCTGGACGAGCATGTTTGTGCTTGTGTATGTCCCCCAGTCTATGGAAGGATAGTCAAAATCTACCACGACTAAGGTGTTGTATAGTGAGAGATTCCAGTCCAGTAAATAGAGGTAGCTGGTGTGCTTATCCTAGTTCATGGTGGTGGAACTATAGTTAGCAATGATATGGTATGGTACTTTCCCAATAGTTAATTGGAGATGGAGTAGTTTCAGAGTCATGCTGTTTGACCAGTCTCAAAGTGTATTTGGTTTTAATGAAGATGCATAGACCTCCACCTTTAATTCCTTCACACTCATTTTGAGGTCTGAACGTGTGGAAGACATTGTAGCCTTGCATGGTCGGAGTGCTCTCAGTGGCCTTGATCCATGCCTCAGTAACTGCCCAGATGTCAGCATCCTCTAAGGTGAGGAGTGCTTCCAGGGAGTGCAGTTTCATGTTTAAACTCCTAGCATTAAGCAGCATAACCCTGAATTTGTCTTGATTACATTTTGTTACATTGGAAAATTTATTGATTTGGCATTGCCTAAAAAAGGCACTATGGGGGAGGCAAGGGCTTTTGCCAGTATCAGAAAGACTAGGGGGCAGGTGCAGACCCTCTCTAGCAAAGCAGCAAGGTCTGTCTACCATATCCTCCCAGACTTACACATATTGGATCCCCCTGGACTGACACCAGAAGCTGAACCAATTGTTGAAGTCAACCATTTCTTGTTTATATTATGGCATCATCCTGGGTGAAGGTAGGATACTGCTTAGGTCTAGGGACATACCTGTCTGGGACACATAATCAGAGAGTTCCATTATGTTTCTCTTCATATAGTCCAGAGAAGTACGTCTCAAGTCATTCACTCCAACATGGACTATGACAGAGCCATAACGGTACTTGTGAGTGACTTGAGTGCATGCATGATTTGTCAGATTCTGGCATCTGATAAGCAGCTGACCATGACCTTCTCCTTGTCCAGTCTGGTGAGGGAGGCATCTGTGTCTCACTAAGGAATCACCTGTGACCGTGACCTTTAATGTGTGTTGCCTTAGCGACTTATTTGTTGAGACACAGGTGTGTGTGTTGATATGTGTAGTGGTTTCTTCTTTCTTAGTAGTGAAAGTGGGTGGTGTGCATTTGGGAGGTCTCTATACTTTTGGTGGGCATTTAGTGAGTACCTCTGCATATGTGAGTTTATCTGTCATGACCTTATTTTGTGTGAAAGGTGAGGTTTGCGTGAGAGGTGAAGCATGTGTGCTGACAACCTGTTTGATGTCTAGTTTGTTTTTACGTGAAAGAATTGACTCCAATTCCACAGTGGGTGTTAGTTTGCTTTAGGAATAAATGGTTGTCAGTATACATGAGGCAACTGCTACATTGCCTCAAGATACCCATATCAATCAAGCTGGCAGGAGAAATGATGGGAAACTGCCCATCCAGTGCAGCAGGATATTTCTGAATGTGGTAGTTGGGAAGGAAGTGGGCTAGCTGGACTTAGTTACAAACAGCAAAAACAAAGCAGTAATTCAATTAAATACAGTTAGCAAAGTGCAGTGCTGGTTAAAATATACTTATTTTTCAGGGTTTTTTTCTGTGGATGCCTTGGATTTCAGTGCAGATGCACTCCAGACAAGCACACTTTCACCACACATGCCAAGTCCTACCATCACTGGCTTGGGTGGTCAAACCCACTCCCTTCCTGAACCAGCTACCTCATTTCATGATATCCCGCTCCCCTCCAGCCAAAGTTCTTCACTGGGGCAGTAGTGAGAGCCAATCAAGAACCACCATCCATTTTCCCCTGCAGGATGGGGGTGCCCATCCTCCCTGCCTAGGCTATCAAGCACCTGAGCCACTAATCAAACATGGGTCACCTTGGCTGTATTCAGGGTCTTATTCCTGTATGTCATAAGTGCATATATTACTACAAGGAACAGATTGCACTGTCCTTTACTAACTACGCAAAAACTTTTTTTGTAAGTAAGATATTTTTATTTTTGTTAGCCATGAGACTTTTATGTATTTTGTTGTAAATGTATCTGAACTGTAATTGTATTTTTATGCTGGCTTGTGTTTGTTTCTCAGATAACAGTAGATTAGGTAATGGGAAGTATTTTGAGTTGTACAGTGACATTTTCAGGCTTTGAATCTTTTTAAATAGCAAAGAGTAGCGGTCCTGTGTTACCCAGCACCGAGTGCTAGCATTTGTTACAATGTTGTACTCCATCAAAAGCCACTCTTTTTACAATATTTAGGAAAAGCTGTATGACAGGATTCCGGTTAATATACTGCAGTGTCAATAGCAATCTGTCTCTAGTGACTATAGTGTAATTTAACATTAAGGAAATCTTAGGTTTGTTAATTCGGCTGCACCCAGCTTATAACTGCACCAGCAAGAATAAACAAGCACAGCAATAGGCAGCCCACTATTGCCTGGATCCTGTCTAATACTCCAGACAGAAGCAGCAATGCTGCTGCCAACCAGACACCATCAGTGACCACCTGCCAGCATTTGTACTATGGCAGACAAACAAACCATATAGTCAAACACACCCATTTCAGCCAAGTGTGTAGTCTATCTGTATTCAAAAAAGACAACTTTATCTCTTTCCTCTACGAATACAGTTCAAATACACTAAAAACCACGACCCTAGAAAATGACATATCTCATTTTAACTCTGCATTCCTAAACATAAAAAATAAACTAGCTACAATTAGAAAAAAAAAGAATAAAATTAAACCCATCACATTAGCTAACAAAACAGACCAGGCAGCTAATGCTCCAAAGAGACAAATCCTGGAAATTATATTCTAACAAGAAAAGTCAGAAAAATTGGCAGACTTCAAATACCTAAGAAACCAATCCAAGTAAATAAATAAATAAATAAATAAAAATAAAACAGACGAACAATTACTACACCAATCTGCAAAATAATCACCTACATAATCCCAAATAGTTCTGGTTAACTATAAATAATCTTTTATGCCTTGGTAAAACTACACCACCAGCTCCTTCCACAAATAACACTTCAGACTCTATACCCACCCAATTTAACACATGCCGACAAGTCCTACCATCACTGGCTTGGGTGGTCAAACCTACTCCCATCCTGAACCAGCTACCTCATGTCATGATATCCCGCTCCCCTCTTTACTAAGTCAGTCCTCTCTTTACTCAGTTAGCTGTATCACAAGTGTAACTGTCCCTCCCGCTCCAACCATTCTCCTTCTCTTTTCAACCAGTTTATATTTCAACTCCTCTGAAACACCCCCAAAAGTTAAACGCTACAATCCCATCAGCCAAAATCTTCCATCAGAATTTATTAAACTTGCTGCTGATCCTATCTCAATAATGATAAACTGCTCTGTTGCAGAAAACTATGTCCTCTCTTCTGGAAGAAATCACACATAATCCTACTTCACAAAGAGGTACCTCTACAGATATCTCAAACTACCACCTCATCACCATTTTATCACCCGTCTCTAAAATATTAGACCATTCGGAAATTAAGAGTAAGGATTTTAGAGCATGTTGGGGACATTAGGAACAGGAAAGTGACCAGTGCTCTTTACATGCATAGTACAAAATGCAATGATTTTAAAAAGTTTTTATTTTTTGTGATTGATTGGGTTCCATTTAATGAAAAAGGTGGGGATGACAAGACTCTTTTAGAGGTTAAAGAATGTCTATGGCAATTGAGACTTGATGCTCCTAGATTACCTGGTATAAATGAACACATTTCTATTGCTAGTATTTTAAAACGTAGATCGCATTGTATTTGAGTGCAATGTTATTTTTATATAATATTTTTCAAATATTTAAGTTAAGTAATATTTGTTATATAATAAATTTTTGGGGTTAGTAATGCTGTTTTAACAAGTTTTTAGAAGTAAGTAATGTTGATGTTATTTATTTGCATTTATGCATAGGTATTAATTGTAGGGTTGTGATTGGGTTTTTCAGATATGAGGGGGTGGTGCATTTTGGTGTAACAAGTTACAAACATTGAATGGATTAGGGGTCTTGTACACTCTGATGATGCCCGATATGCTGAACGGGTGAAAGCGCTAAGTGTTTATGTTACCAGTTGTCATTTTGTATCCAATAAAGCCTAAAAACTTCCTTGGAGTTGGTCGGTGGTTGTTTTACTATTATTTAGTGAGGAGCTCTGCCTAATGTAGATTGGAATCTTGTTCCAGAGCATGGAAAGTCTCTGGGACAGGAATATATCCCTCCAGCATGTCCTATTTATTGTTGTGGTGAGGTTTAGATCCCTAGAGCCTGTGGCTCGAGGCGATATGATTTTCATTAGGTGGAGCATGTCCATCAATTCTAGGTTGGATATGGCCTTGTATGTCAGGCAGAGATCACCTCTGAGTAGGCAGTATGCAACTGAGAACAGCTGGAGTTTCTTCAGTCGAGCTGCATAGGGCATCTGTTTGAGGCCAGTGATCCCCTTGGTGAGGTACTTCTGTGGTCTTTCCAGCTGTTGCAGTTGTCTTGTAAGGTACATTCCACATGGGGCATTGTACTCTATGATGGGTCTGATGAATGATGCATAGAGGGGCACAATGACCTCTTTTGATATGGATGCAAACCCTTTTTTGATTAGGTTGGCCACATAGAAGGATTTTCTAACCACTTTGGCAATGTGATTATCAAAGGAGAGATTATTATCTACTTGGGTCCCCAGATCCCTTATTTTGTCTTTTGTATTTAGCAGGCTACCACCTATATGGTAATTTATGGGTACTTTGTTTTTTCCAAAGGGGATGACTATGCACTTTTTGGCATTTAGCTTGAGGCCATGGTTTTGACACCAGGTATCTGTCTCAGTTTGACCCTTTTGGAGGATGTCTGTGTCAGCCAGAGTGTCAATTATAGCCCCTAGTTTGCAGTTGTTTGTGAACTTGGTCAACCATAGTCTTCCTGTACTTGCCTGTACCTCTGAGAGGTATATGCCAAACAGGAGGCATCCTAGTTCTGAGCCCTGGGGAACGCCACTTGTAACTGGTTTAGAGTCAGACCTTGCTCCCACAACTCTTACCATGTGAGTTCTGTCCATGAGCCATTTGGCAGCCCATCTCGTGACGTAGGGGTTTATGTTCAGGCTGGTGAGCTTGTCTATAATACCAGAATGGGAAATGGTGTTGAAGGCTTTTGTGAGGTCTAGGTAGGCTGTGTGGACCACCTTTCCCTCATCTATAGCCTTGGTAACTGTCTCAAAGAAGTCCACCAGGTTTAGGAGGCATGATCTGCCCTTAACAAAGCCGAACTGGGTAAGGTCCAGTTTTGCAGGTTCCCAATGTCTCTGTTAATGAGATCCATGATGATGAACTCCATAGCCTTGCAGACCAAGCTAATCAGGCTTATAAGTTCATAGGTTCATAGGTTTATACTAGGCTATCTGCTCTAAGGCATTTATAAGCCTAGCCCAAATATTTGTGGCTTACGCCACCCCTTATATGAAAAAATACTGTGCCCATTAGTTTGTTGTGCCTCTGTCCAG
This sequence comes from Protopterus annectens, assembly GCF_019279795.1. Lineage (NCBI taxonomy): Eukaryota > Metazoa > Chordata > Ceratodontiformes > Protopteridae > Protopterus > Protopterus annectens. The sequence continues at coordinate 444,285,370 of NC_056728.1, read as the reverse complement.
CAGTGACACAGAGATGATTCCTGGGATAAACCTACGATCTCCCATCCACAGGTCAAGATTTCTCTTGAACAGAGCCAACGAGGTGCTCTGCCTCACATGGATCGGGATTTTATTCCACAGCATAGGGAGTCTCTGAGTGATAAATCTATCCCTCCAGCACATCCTATTTATATCCGTGCTAAGGTTTAAGTCGCTTGCTGTAGTGGTTTTGGTGGATTTGGATTTTTTTGAGGTGGAGCATGTCCATTAATTCCGGGTTGGACATGGCCTTGTATGTCAGGCACATGTCACCTCTGAGCAGACGGTATGCAACTGAATAGAGCTGGAGTTTCTTCAATCTGGCAGCATATGACAGATTTTGGAGTCCCTTTATCCTTTTGGTGAGGAACTTTTGGGGTCTCTCCAATTGCTGCAGATGTTGGGTGAGATACATCCCAAATGGGGCATTGTACTCGATCATTGGTCTAATAAGTGAAGAGTACAGGGGAACAATGACCTCACTAGATCTGGATGTGAATCCCTTCATGATCAGGTGGGCAATGTAGAAGGTCTTTCTAACCACTTTAGCAACATGAGTGTCAAAAGAAAGGCCACTGTTAACCTGGGTCCCCAGGTCCCTGATAACCTCTTCTGTGCTTAGTGGATTGCCACATATATGGTAGCTTGGGGTTACCTTGTTTTTCCCGAAGGGTATGACTATACATTTTTTGGTGTTTATCTTCAGGCCATGGCTCTGGCACCAGCTATCTGTTTCCGTGAGTCCCTTCTGAAGGATATCCGTGTCTGATGCACTTTCCACTATGGCACCCAGTTTGCAGTCGTCTGCAAACTTTGTCAGCCAAAGTCCTCCCATGTTGGCCTGTACTTCTGAGAAGTAGATGCCGAACAATAGGGGGCCAAGGACCGAGCCCTGTGGGACACCACTTGTGACCGGCTTGGAGTCTGACATAGCGCCAGCAACTCTAACCCTGTATGTTCTGTCCTTAAGCCAGTTTGCAACCCATCTTGTGACATATGGGTTTACATTTAAGCTGGTAAGTTTTTCTACAATACCCGAGTGGGGTATTGTGTCGGCCTTTGCAAGGTCAAGGTAGGCTGTATGGACTGCCTTTCCTCATCAATGGCCTTGGTGACTGTTTCAAGAAGTCGAGCAAGTTCAAAAGGCATCGTCTGCCGTTGACGAAGCCAAACTGGGTCGGGTCCAATGTCTGCAAGTCCCCTATATCTTTGTTTATGAGCTCCATTATGATCCTCTCCATAGCTTTGCAGACTAGACTTGTTAAGCTTATGGGGCTGATACCAGGGTCCATAGAGGCACCGCCTTTGTGGAGTGGGACCACAGTTGCCGTGACGCCACTCCTTGGGCACGTATCCTGTGGTAAGGCTGAGATTAAACAGCTGCCTTATGTGTGGGTTTAATTCCTCATTTAGCTCATGTAGCACACAGCCGGGGACACCATCCGGTCCCATTGATGCTGTGTTTTTAGCTTTAGAGAGCAGCTTTCACCTGCGCATTTGAGATGTCTGGGAGGCTACACTCTGCTGGGATAGTTATCTCTCCTTTAGGGAGGGGGGTGAAGTTTGCACTGAACCTGTCTGCTAGTATGTTGGCAATGTCTGTGGGTTCAGTGATTTTTGTATCATTTTGGACTAATTCTGAGCATATCTGGGAGTTTCCACCCAGGTTCCTAACATAGCTGAAAAAGGCCTTATGATTGTCCTTTGAATCCATGGCAATTTTTCTCTCAAAATTGGCCTTAGTTGATTTTATGAGTGCTCGTATTTTTTTACTAATAATGATCAGGGGTGACTTACCCTTCACACCAGCATGGACAATGACTGTGTCATATTTGTACTTGCCGTGGAGAGACCAGAGTGCTTGTGTTATGTGATGGATTCTAGCACCCGATAGGCAGCTTACTGTGACCCTCTCCTTGTTCAGCCTGGTGAGTGGGACGTCAGTGTGTCTGACTATGGAGTCACCTATGACAAGTATGTTTGGTGTTGTATTTGGCCTTAAGGGCTGTGACTGCTTTTCACACTGCTTTTGTGGTTTATGTGTTGCTTGTGGGGTGTCTTGAGGTAGCAGTTGTTTGGGTGTCTGCTTTGGAGGCCTCTGCTGTTTAGGTAAATTTTTACTCAGAGCCTCCAAGTATGTCTTTGTGTGTTTATGTGTTTGATTCAGTGGTGTGGTAGCATTATGTGAGGCTGGTTTTGTGGTGTGTGTAGTTGCCTTCTCCTCCTGTCTGGTCTTGCCAGTCCTGAGTTGAGAGAGCTCAGCCTCCAGTTTGGCTAAATAGCTGCATCTCTCGCAAGTATTTGTGTTATGTGGGAGGAGGAGAGGGTTGTCTGTGTACATGAGGCAGTTATAACATTGCCTCAAGATTCCCAGATTCACCAGCTGGACCAGAGAGGAGATTGACAACTGACCTTTGGACATACTAGAATAATATTGGGAATTCCTTAATAATTGAAAACAAGGGCCAGTGGGGAGTAAGGGTGTAGTGCTTTTAATTTTTAGTGCTGACTTATATAATTACTTTAGTGAGCAAGTGCCAGGTAACTTGAGTGCAATGTGTTACAAGTAACTAAATGCAAAAACAACAAACAGTAACTTTCTTTCAAGTGAAACAAGGAACTAGTACAGTAAGCAATGCAGATATCACTAGTGATCCACAGAAGCACTGAGAAGCCGCGTATTAGCTGGAATTAGCTTCCAGGGAAATAACAAGCAAACAAACAACAAGCATATAAACAAAGCTAGATTCAGCAGGCCTGGATCTAGTCTATGCTAGAGCAAACAAGGTGTACCAATTTCAGTAAGATACAGTTCAAATATTCAAGCACTATAAACCTTTAACCAGAAATTCCCAGCTCAGAAGGGCAGAGTCCAGCCTCTTCTCCCACAAGAGTGCAGACCACGAACCTTCTTAATGTAAAATAACTGGCCTGAAGCCCAAGTGCCTAAACCAGAACTAATACCCTTGGACACTGGGCTCTCAATCAGCAGTTCCCAACTTAGAAGGATGAAAGCTACCTGTCCTGCCACCACAGTGCTTGCCACAAACCTTCCTAATGTAAAACAACTGGTCTGAAGCCCAAGTGCTTAATCCAAAAGACTTAGAATGATAGCTACACTTTAATCAAGTTACAACCAAGCAGTAATAAATACAATTGAATACTTTAGAGAATGTCTGGATTAGTGCTCAAGTTACACAAACAAAGCTAGATCCAGCAGGCCCAAATCCAGTCTATGCCACAGCAAACAAGGCACCAACTTCGTAAGAAGCAGTTCAGATATGCATGCACTATAAGCCTTTAACCAGAAATTCCCAGCTCAGAAGGTCAGAGTCCAGCCTCTCCTCCCACAAGAGTGCAGACCACAAACCCTCTTAATGTAAAATAACTGGCCTGAAAGCCCAAGTGCTTAAACCAGAATTAATACACTTTTAGAATAACAGACACTGAGCCCTCAATCAGCAGTTCACAACCTAGAAGGATGTAAGCCACCTGTTCTGCCACAACAGTGCAGACCACAAACTCTCTCAGTGCAAAACAACTGGTCCGAAGCCCAAGTGTTTAAACCAAAAGGCATAGAATGAGTTACACCAAGCAGCAATAAATACAATTGAGTATTTTTAAGATGATGCAAAAGTAAAATGAAGTAGGTAGAAACACAAGTTCAGTAAAAGCAGATAATTTTTTTTTTTATCTGAACAAGTGCTGAGATCAAAGAAACAGATTTGAGTGCTGAAACTAGAAAACTGGCTAGTTATAAGAAAAAAAACAAGCTAGAAGGCTTCCCTCAAACACAGAAGGGCTTGGGGGCTCAGAAGCCTACAAATAGTCTATACCACTTAACAGGAAAGGCAGGAAATAAGCTTAATTTTTTTGTCTGTTTCCCAGATGCTCTCTTTGTACACAGTAGGAGTGCCTGAAATCAGAATATGATCTCACTGCACTCAGTTGAGTAAGCAAATGAGATGGGCCCAGAGGCAGGCTGAGGGGCGGGCAGTTTCAAGGCCACTAAGATTAACACCAAAACAAAAACAGGGAGGGTGGGTGGGAATAACTGAAGATCAGAATAACTGCCACTAGAGTTAAATATTCCTTCAACACAGTTTAAATCAAATTAAATACTGTATTTTTAAAAAAAAAAAGTGCAGATAAAGGTACTTAAATTCTCTTATACGTCCAGTTGAATATAACCAAGTTCTTAGCTGGCCCAAGCTGAGGTTTTTAAGCAATAAAAATTTCACAATGCACCACTTAAAAAGGCAAGGACAGGAAATCAAAGAATGTGGCTACCCCCACACCTGTAATTACTAGCAAATAACACACTAGCTTCAGTTCAAGTTACTAAAGAGCAGAATAACTGCCACTTGAGTTAAATATTCCTTCAACACAGTTTAAATCAAATTAAATACTGTATTTTTTTAAAAAAGTGCAGATAAAGGTACTTAAATTCTCTTATTCGTCCAGTTGAATATAACCAAGTTCTTAGCTGGCCCAAGCTGAGGTTTTAAGCAATAAAAATTTCACAATGCACCACTTAAAAAGGCAAGGACAGGAAATCAAAGAATGTGGCTACCCCCACACCTGTAATTACTAGCAAATAACACACTAGCTTCAGTTCAAGTTACTAAAGAGCAGAATAACTGCCACTTGAGTTAAATATTCCTTCAACACAGTTTAAATCAAATTAAATACTGTATTTTTTTTAAAAAGTGCAGATAAAGGTACTTAAATTCTCTTATACGTCCAGTTGAATATAACCAAGTTCTTAGCCGGCCAAAGCTGAGGTTTTAAGCAATAAAAATTTCACAATGCACCACTTAAAAAGGCAAGGACAGGAAATCAAAGAATGTGGCTACCCCCACACCTGTAATTACTAGCAAATAACACACTAGCTTCAGTTCAAGTTACTAAAGAGCAGAATAACTGCCACTTGAGTTAAATATTCCTTTAACACAGTTTAAATCAAATTAAATACTGTATTTTTTTTTAAAAGTGCAGATAAAGGTACTTAAATTCTCTTATACGTCCAGTTGAATATAACCAAGTTCTTAGCTGGCCAAAGCTGAGGTTTTTAAGCAATAAAAATTTCACAATGCACCACTTAAAAAGGCAAGGACAGGAAATCAAAGAATGTGGCTACCCCCACACCTGTAATTACTAGCAAATAACACACTAGCTTCAGTTCAAGTTACTAAAGAGCAGAATAACTGCCACTTGAGTTAAATATTCCTTCAACACAGTTTAAATCAAATTAAATACTGTATTTTTTTTAAAAAGTGCAGATAAAGGTACTTAAATTCTCTTATATGTCCAGTTGAATATAACCAAGTTCTTAGCTGGCCAAAGCTGAGGTTTTTAAGCAATAAAATTTCACAATGCATCACTTAAAAAGGCAAGGACAGGAAATCAAAAAATGTGGCTACCCCCCACCTGTAATTACTAGCAAATAACACACTAGCTTCAGTTCAAGTTACTAAAGAGCAGAATAACTGCCACTTGAGTTAAATATTCCTTCAACACAGTTTAAATCAAATTAAATACTGTATTTTTTTTAAAAAGTGCAGATAAAGGTACTTAAATTCTCTTATACGTCCAGTTGAATATAACCAAGTTCTTAGCTGGCCAAAGCTGAGGTTTTAAGCAATAAAATTTCACAATGCACCACTTAAAAGGCAAGGACAGGAAATCAAAAAATGTGGCTACCCCACACCTGTAATTACTAGCAAATAACACACTAGCTTCAGTTCAAGTTACTAAAGAGCAGAATAACTGCCACTTGAGTTAAATATTCCTTCAACACAGTTTAAATCAAATTAAATACTGTATTTTTTTAAAAAGTGCAGATAAAGGTACTTAAATTCTCTTATACGTCCAGTTGAATATAACCAAGTTCTTAGCTGGCCAAAGCTGAGGTTTTTAAGCAATAAAAATTTCACAATGCACCACTTAAAAAGGCAAGGACAGGAAATCAAAGAATGTGGCTACCCCACACCTGTAATTACTAGCAAATAACACACTAGCTTCAGTTCAAGTTACTAAAGAGCAGAATAACTGCCACTTGAGTTAAATATTCCTTCAACACAGTTTAAATCAAATTAAATACTGTATTTTTTTAAAAAAGTGCAGATAAAGGTACTTAAATTCTCTTATACGTCCAGTTGAATATAACCAAGTTCTTAGCTGGCCAAAGCTGAGGTTTTTAAGCAATAAAAATTTCACAATGCACCACTTAAAAAGGCAAGGACAGGAAATCAAAGAATGTGGCTACCCCCACACCTGTAATTACTAGCAAATAACACACTAGCTTCAGTTCAAGTTACTAAAGAGCAGAATAACTGCCACTTGAGTTAAATATTCCTTCAACACAGTTTAAATCAAATTAAATACTGTATTTTTTTAAAAAAGTGCAGATAAAGGTACTTAAATTCTCTTATACGTCCAGTTGAATATAACCAAGTTCTTAGCTGGCCAAAGCTGAGGTTTTAAGCAATAAAATTTCACAATGCACCACTTAAAAAGGCAAGGACAGGAAATCAAAGAATGTGGCTACCCCACACCTGTAATTACTAGCAAATAACACACTAGCTTCAGTTCAAGTTACTAAAGAGCAGAATAACTGCCACTTGAGTTAAATATTCCTTCAACACAGTTTAAATCAAATTAAATACTGTATTTTTTTTTTAAAAAGTGCAGATAAAGGTACTTAAATTCTCTTATACGTCCAGTTGAATATAACCAAGTTCTTAGCTGGCCAAAGCTGAGGTTTTTAAGCAATAAAAATTTCACAATGCACCACTTAAAAAGGCAAGGACAGGAAATCAAAGAATGTGGCTACCCCACACCTGTAATTACTAGCAAATAACACACTAGCTTCAGTTCAAGTTACTAAAGAGCAGAATAACTGCCACTTGAGTTAAATATTCCTTCAACACAGTTTAAATCAAATTAAATACTGTATTTTTTTAAAAAAGTGCAGATAAAGGTACTTAAATTCTCTTATACGTCCAGTTGAATATAACCAAGTTCTTAGCTGGCCAAAGCTGAGGTTTTAAGCAATAAAAATTTCACAATGCACCACTTAAAAGGCAAGGACAGGAAATCAAAGAATGTGGCTACCCCACACCTGTAATTACTAGCAAATAACACACTAGCTTCAGTTCAAGTTACTAAAGAGCAGAATAACTGCCACTTGAGTTAAATATTCCTTCAACACAGTTTATATCAAATTAAATACTGTATTTTTTTAAAAAAGTGCAGATAAAGGTACTTAAATTCTCTTATACGTCCAATTGAATATAACCAAGTTCTTAGCTGGCCAAAGCTGAGGTTTTAAGCAATAAAATTTCACAATGCACCACTTAAAAAGGCAAGGACAGGAAATCAAAGAATGTGGCTACCCCCACACCTGTAATTACTAGCAAATAACACACTAGCTTCAGTTCAAGTTACTAAAGAGCAGAATAACTGCCACTTGAGTTAAATATTCCTTCAACACAGTTTAAATCAAATTAAATACTGTATTTTTTTTTAAAAAGTGCAGATAAAGGTACTTAAATTCTCTTATACGTCCAGTTGAATATAACCAAGTTCTTAGCTGGCCAAAGCTGAGGTTTTTAAGCAATAAAAATTTCACAATGCACCACTTAAAAAGGCAAGGACAGGAAATCAAAGAATGTGGCTACCCCCACACCTGTAATTACTAGCAAATAACACACTAGCTTCAGTTCAAGTTACTAAAGAGCAGAATAACTGCCACTTGAGTTAAATATTCCTTCAACACAGTTTAAATCAAATTAAATACTGTATTTTTTTAAAAAGTGCAGATAAAGGTACTTAAATTCTCTTATACGTCCAGTTGAATATAACCAAGTTCTTAGCTGGCCAAAGCTGAGGTTTTTAAGCAATAAAAATTTCACAATGCACCACTTAAAAGGCAAGGACAGGAAATCAAAGAATGTGGCTACCCCACACCTGTAATTACTAGCAAATAACACACTAGCTTCAGTTCAAGTTACTAAAGAGCAGAATAACTGCCACTTGAGTTAAATATTCCTTCAACACAGTTTAAATCAAATTAAATACTGTATTTTTTTAAAAAGTGCAGATAAAGGTACTTAAATTCTCTTATACGTCCAGTTGAATATAACCAAGTTCTTAGCTTGCCAAAGCTGAGGTTTTAAGCAATAAAAATTTCACAATGCACCACTTAAAAAGGCAAGGACAGGAAATCAAAGAATGTGGCTACCCCACACCTGTAATTACTAGCAAATAACACACTAGCTTCAGTTCAAGTTACTAAAGAGCAGAATAACTGCCACTTGAGTTAAATATTCCTTCAACACAGTTGAAATCAAATTAAATACTGTATTTTTTTAAAAAAAAAGTGCAGATAAAGGTACTTAAATTCTCTTATACGTCCAGTTGAATATAACCAAGTTCTTAGCTGGCCAAAGCTGAGGTTTTAAGCAATAAAAATTTCACAATGCACCACTTAAAAGGCAAGGACAGGAAATCAAAGAATGTGGCTACCCCCACACCTGTAATTACTAGCAAATAACACACTAGCTTCAGTTCAAGTTACTAAAGAGCAGAATAACTGCCACTTGAGTTAAATATTCCTTCAACACAGTTTAAATCAAATTAAATACTGTATTTTTTTAAAAAGTGCAGATAAAGGTACTTAAATTCTCTTATACGTCCAGTTGAATATAACCAAGTTCTTAGCTGGCCAAAGCTGAGGTTTTAAGCAATAAAAATTTCACAATGCACCACTTAAAAAGGCAAGGACAGGAAATCAAAGAATGTGGCTACCCCCACACCTGTAATTACTAGCAAATAACACACTAGCTTCAGTTCAAGTTACTAAAGAGCAGAATAACTGCCACTTGAGTTAAATATTCCTTCAACACAGTTTAAATCAAATTAAATACTGTATTTTTTTTTAAAAGTGCAGATAAAGGTACTTAAATTCTCTTATACGTCCAGTTGAATATAACCAAGTTCTTAGCTGGCCAAAGCTGAGGTTTTTAAGCAATAAAAATTTCACAATGCACCACTTAAAAAGGCAAGGACAGGAAATCAAAGAATGTGGCTACCACACACCTGTAATTACTAGCAAATAACACACTAGCTTCAGTTCAAGTTACTAAAGAGCAGAATAACTGCCACTTGAGTTAAATATTCCTTCAACACAGTTTAAATCAAATTAAATACTGTATTTTTTTTTAAAAAGTGCAGATAAAGGTACTTAAATTCTCTTATATGTCCAGTTGAATATAACCAAGTTCTTAGCTGGCCAAAGCTGAGGTTTTAAGCAATAAAAATTTCACAATGCACCACTTAAAAAGGCAAGGACAGGAAATCAAAGAATGTGGCTACCCCCACACCTGTAATTACTAGCAAATAACACACTAGCTTCAGTTCAAGTTACTAAAGAGCAGAATAACTGCCACTTGAGTTAAATATTCCTTCAACACAGTTTATATCAAATTAAATACTGTATTTTTTTAAAAAAGTGCAGATAAAGGTACTTAAATTCTCTTATACGTCCAGTTGAATATAACCAAGTTCTTAGCTGGCCAAAGCTGAGGTTTTAAGCAATAAAAATTTCACAATGCACCACTTAAAAGGCAAGGACAGGAAATCAAAGAATGTGGCTACCCCACACCTGTAATTACTAGCAAATAACACACTAGCTTCAGTTCAAGTTACTAAAGAGCAGAATAACTGCCACTTGAGTTAAATATTCCTTCAACACAGTTTAAATCAAATTAAATACTGTATTTTTTTAAAAAGTGCAGATAAAGGTACTTAAATTCTCTTATACGTCCAGTTGAATATAACCAAGTTCTTAGCTGGCCAAAGCTGAGGTTTTAAGCAATAAAAATTTCACAATGCACCACTTAAAAGGCAAGGACAGGAAATCAAAGAATGTGGCTACCCCACACCTGTAATTACTAGCAAATAACACACTAGCTTCAGTTCAAGTTACTAAAGAGCAGAATAACTGCCACTTGAGTTAAATATTCCTTCAACACAGTTTAAATCAAATTAAATACTGTATTTTTTTTAAAAAGTGCAGATAAAGGTACTTAAATTCTCTTATACGTCCAGTTGAATATAACCAAGTTCTTAGCTGGCCAAAGCTGAGGTTTTTAAGCAATAAAAATTTCACAATGCACCACTTAAAAAGGCAAGGACAAGAAATCAAAGAATGTGGCTACCCCCACACCTGTAATTACTAGCAAATAACACACTAGCTTCAGTTCAAGTTACTAAAGAGCAGAATAACTGCCACTTGAGTTAAATATTCCTTCAACACAGTTTATATCAAATTAAATACTGTATTTTTTTAAAAAAGTGCAGATAAAGGTACTTAAATTCTCTTATGCGTCCAATTGAATATAACCAAGTTCTTAGCTGGCCAAAGCTGAGGTTTTTAAGCAATAAAAATTTCACAATACACCACTTAAAAGGCAAGGACAGGAAATCAAAGAATGTGGCTACCCCCACACCTGTAATTACTAGCAAATAACACACTAGCTTCAGTTCAAGTTTCTAAAGAGCAGAATATCTGCCACTTGAGTTAAATATTCCTTCAACACAGTTTAAATCAAATTAAATACTGTATTTTTTTAAAAAGTGCAGATAAAGGTACTTAAATTCTCTTATACGTCCAGTTGAATATAACCAAGTTCTTAGCTGGCCAAAGCTGAGGTTTTTAAGCAATAAAAATTTCACAATGCACCACTTAAAAAGGCAAGGACAGGAAATCAAAGAATGTGGCTACCCCCACACCTGTAATTACTAGCAAATAACACACTAGCTTCAGTTCAAGTTACTAAAGAGCAGAATAACTGCCACTTGAGTTAAATATTCCTTCAACACAGTTTAAATCAAATTAAATACTGTATTTTTTTTAAAAAGTGCAGATAAAGGTACTTAAATTCTCTTATACGTCCAGTTGAATATAACCAAGTTCTTAGCTGGCCAAAGCTGAGGTTTTTAAGCAATAAAAATTTCACAATGCACCACTTAAAAAAGCAAGGACAGGAAATCAAAGACTGTGGCTACCCCCACACCTGTAATTACTAGCAAATAACACACTAGCTTCAGTACAAGTTACTAAAGAGCAGAATAACTGCCACTTGAGTTAAATATTCCTTCAACACAGTTTAAATCAAATTAAATACTGTATTTTTTTTTAAAAAAGTGCAGATAAAGGTACTTAAATTCTCTTATACGTCCAGTTGAATATAACCAAGTTCTTAGCTGGCCAAAGCGGAGTTTTTTAAGCAATAAAAATTTCACAATGCACCACTTAAAAAGGCAAGGACAGGAAATCGATAGCTCCCAGGGTCTGTTGTGGCTCCACCTTTGTGGAGTGGAATAACCGTTGCTGTGTGGCACTCTATGGGCACGTAGCCTGTGCAGAGGCTGAGTTTGAACAGTGTGTTTAGGTGAGGGGTTAGTTCATCTTTGAGCTCATGTAGGACGCAGCCTGGGACACCATCCGGTCACATTGATGCTGTGTTTTTGGCTTTGGAGAGGGCTGTTTTAACCTGAGTGTCTGTGATTTCAGGGGCACTACATTCTTCTTGTATGGTTATGGGCCCTTTTGGGGGTGAGAGGGGGGTGAAGTTTGCAATGAACCTGTCTGCCAGGATGTTGGCGATATCAGTCAGTTCAGTGTATTTTGTGCCATTCTGCACTAACTCTGAGCAGATCTGGGAATTGCCACTTAGATTCTTGACATAGCTAAAGAATGCCTTGTAGTTATCTTTGGAGTCCTTGGCAATTTTTCTTTCGAAGCTAACATTGGATGATTTTATGAAGGATTGTAGTTTCTTGCTCATACTGATCAGGGATGTCCTCCCCTGTGGGGATTTTACTCTTTTCTGTACTAGATTCATCCTTCTATTGTATAGCTTGTTTATGGCAGGGATCCACCAGACTGGTTTTCTTTTCTTGGAGGAGTGAGTCTTGGTTTTGCTTGGGATAGCATGATCCATGCATTCTTGTAGGTGCCCATAGAGTACATTAATAAAGGACTTTGCAGCTTGGGCAGCATTATGCTTTAGCATGGGGGATTTGAAACTTTCCACCTTGGTCTTAAGTAATGTGAAGTTTGCTTTTGAAAAGTTTTTCACTGTGGTTTCTTTGACCAGGGGTGGGGGCAGAATGTGGATATCCAGACTGATTAGTTTATGGTCAGATCTAACCAGCGAGGGGTTGACCTCCAGTGTGGAACACTGGTCGCCCATGCTGGTGATGACCAGGTCCAATATGTTGTCACCTCTGGTGGGGGTGTTGACCAGTTGATCCAGAGCATTTGAGTTTATGAATTCTACGAAATGTTGGGCAAGGAAGTTAGTACTTGAGTAGTTCTCCCAGTTAATGTTTGGGTAATTGAAATCACCCAATATCAGGGTGTTTGACAGGACCTTTATGTTTCCCAGCATTTCCAGAAATGCAGAATGGGGGTCCTGGGACATGGGGGTGATCTGTAGCAAGCTACAATTTGAATTGCAGTTCTGCCCATTGTTAGTTGCATGTGGATGATTGCTAAAGCATCGTGCTGTGCCACTAACCTGGAGGTGTGGGTATCCTTGATGAATATGGATACGCCCCTGCCTTTTGTATTTCGGTCCAGATTTTGAGGCCAAAATGTGTGGTATGAGTTGTAGCCTGGTAGTGCTGGGGTGCTCTCTGGAGCCTTAAACCAGGTTTCTGTTACTGCACATATATAAATTTTCTCCATACTGAGGAGTGCCTCGAGTGCATGCATTTTGAGGTTTAGACTTCTGGCACTGAGTAGCATTACCCTCAGTTTTTTTCTTACTTGTGCTGTTTACAATGGTGGGTTTGTCTTTTGAGCCTTGCCTAAAAATGGCACTATGGGGGTGGCAAGAGCCTTGGCCAGTATTTGAAAGCCTAAGGGTGACAGGTGCAAGCTGTCTCTAGCGAAGCAGCGTGGATTGTCGAGCATGTCATCCCAGGCTGAGAGACACTGGATCCCCTTTGAATGACACCAGAAGCTTAGCCAATTGTTGAAATTAATAATTTTTTCTTTATACCATGGTATCATTCTTGGTGAGGCAGGATGCTACTCAGGGTCAGGATCATACTCGCCTGAGCTAAGTGATCAGAGAGCTCTTCGATGTCTCTTTTCATGTAGTCCAGGGAGGTACATCACAGGTCATTCACACCAACATGGACAATGACAGAGTCGTATTTGTACTTGTTCTGGAGTGACCTGAGTGCTTGTGTTATGTGGCGGATCCTGGCACCCAACAGGCAGCTAACAGTAACCTTCTTCTTGTTCGGCCTAGTGAGTGGGACATCAGTGTGCCTGACTATAGAGTCACCTATCACCAGTGTGTCGGGTATGTTATTTTGCCTTAAGGGCTGTGATTGAGTAGCACACTGGTTTTGTGAAGTATGTGTTTCATGGTTTGTGTTGGGGGGTGGAGGTTGCTTGGATGTCTGCTTTGGGGGTCTCTGTTGCTTTTGCAGATTTTTATTTAGAGCCTCCGAGTATGTTTTTGCATATTTACGTGTGTTTTTTGCCGGTGCTGGTTTCATAGGTCTATGTGAGACTGGTGGTGTGATGCAAGTAATTCCCTTCTCCTTTTGACTGTCTGGTCCAATCTTGTGTTGAGACAGCTTAGCCTCCAGTTTGGCTGTATAATTGCATCTCTCGCATGTATTAGTGTTTGGTGGTAGGAGGAGAGGGTTGTTTGTGTACATGAGGCAGTTGTAACATTTCCTCAAAATTCCCAGATTCACCAGTTGGACCAGAGAGTACACCCAAAACTGCCCTTTGGACATGCCTGGATAGGTACAGTGACCTGTTTTACTGATTGGCAGGGTAAGGTCGAATAGAGAGCCTTGTCCTTCTCTACAGTATCAGGGGGGTCTAGTGCTAAGGTTTATTAGTGCTTGCTATGAGTTTTGAGAAAGTGCCGGGCTGAGAAGTGAATGGTTTGAGTGCTTAAGTTGAAAGTTTGTCTAGTTCCAAGGGAAAAATTGAAGAGTAGACTTTGTGGAGCCAGGAATAGTAGCTAACCAGTGCTGCCCGGCGCGTAAAACCGCTGTAATGCGGGTTTTATAGCAGGGAAATGAAAGAGATAAAAATTAGACCAAAATGGCTAATAAACTACTAATTTCTGGGCTGAAAACACTCCTACACAGACATATAGGCTGCTCAAAGCTCCCCTCTCTCGCAGGTGAACATAGGAACTTCCTTCTATCCAAGTAAGGTATGAGTAAACACAGAAACTTGTAACACAGCCCTAAATTCAGCATTAACTTGAAAACTGGACTGTACTAGCTTAGAAAGGTGGGAAAACAAGTATTTTTTTTTGTTTGTTTTTTTTTCCAGAAAATAAAGCAGATACAATAAAAAAAAACTTTAAATGCACAGAAATGGCTATCACACTTGAGTGTGTAGCCTACAACAATTAAACAGGTAATTTAAACACAAAAATTACTTTTTTAAAGTGCAGGCAGTAAAATAACTACAATATGTAGCTGAAACAAGCTTTTTAAATCACAGAAACTCTAAAAATCGGCGATTTAGGCGGAATTAGCTAAAGGCAGCAAGAAAATGCAGAAAAATTATACTTAATCACTCTGAAGTCTCTCTTTTGTCTCTCTGCTGCTGTAGAACTCTGCAGGGCACCAAGCAGGAGCTTGCTGAGCTGCATACAAGCACAAAAACGTGCAAATGTGGGTTTTATAGCAGGGGAATGAAAGAGATAGAAATTAGCCCAAAATGGCCAATAAACTACTAATTTCTGGGCTGAAACCACTCCTCCAGGGACAGATAGGCTGCTCAAAGCTCCCCTCTCTCACAGTGAACAGGGAAACTTCCTTCTATCCAAGTAAGGTATGGGCAAACACAGAAACTTGTAACACAACCCTGAATTCAGCATTAACCTGAAACCTGGACTATACTAGCTTAGAAAGGTGGGAAAACAAGTATATTTACCACCAGAATTTACCTTCTCTTATTTCACCATCTTTCTTTCCTCCAACTTCCTTTCACTACTCCCTCAAACTACCGCTCTTACTCCCCTTCCCTATCCCATCTCACCCTCCTTGGCTTCACACGACTCTGATGATATGTTGTCTTCATCCTCTGTACACTGTCACATAGCCCAACCCACTCCTGATTTTTTTACTTTTCTTACCACTTAATAACTCCTAACTGTGTAATTCACATCATGAAGTATCCAACACTAACTATCTAATCTCTTAATAACTCCTAACTGTGTAATTCACATCATGAAGTATCCAACACTAACTATCTAATCACTTAATAACTCCTAACTGTGTAATTCACATCATGAAGTATCCAACACTAACTATCTAATCACTTAATAACTCCTAACTGTGTAATTCACATCATGAAGTATCCAACACTAACTATCTAATCACTTAATAACTCCTAACTGTGTAATTCACATCATGAAGTATCCAACACTAACTATCTAATCACTTAATAACTCCTAACTGTGTAATTCACATCATGAAGTATCCAACACTAACTATCTAATCACTTAATAACTCCTAACTGTGTAATTCACATCATGAAGTATCCAACACTAACTATCTAATCACTTAATAACTCCTAACTGTGTAATTCACATCATGAAGTATCCAACACTAACTATCTAATCACTTAATAACTCCTAACTGTGTAATTCACATCATGAAGTATCCAACACTAACTATCTAATCACTTAATAACTCCTAACTGTGTAATTCACATCATGAAGTATCCAACACTAACTATCTAATCACTTAATAACTCATAACTGTGTAATTCACAAACTATCTAATCACTTAATAACTCCTAACTGTGTAATTCACATCATGAAGTATCCAACACTAACTATCTAATCACTTAATAACTCCTAACTGTGTAATTCACATCATGAAGTAACACTGACTATCTAAACTGGCCTTCCTCTTTATGTACTAAATCTAGTATTACTATTTTGTCTATGTAACGTGAAATACCAGCTTTCACATCTTGTAATACTCATCTAACTACCTGTTAACTCTTTAATGTGTGTTGCTTTAATTTATGCGCACACCAATGAATACGGTTACATTTTATTTGTTTCTTATCTAAGTATTTTTGTTAATGTATGCATGTGAGGCTTTTCTCCCCTGGCCTCTGCTGAAAAGTGGTTTTGCATAACCCAGTCAGACCTTCCCATTCAACAAAGGCAATAAATAAAATATTTCTTTGTAGTCTATAAGACTGGAGACCAGCTGCTGATAATATATTACATGGCGCCTGTTGCCACTATTTTGTCTGAGGTATCATTCAATTATTTTTGCTATCCCTGTTGTTTCATTCATGCTGGCAGGCAAGCTGATTAACTGAGGAAAACTATATATTCATGCTCACTGATACTGAGAAAGATAGTGGCTTTTTGGTTATGTCCAGTAAGTATCCATAGTTCCAAAACTTCAAATATATTCTCAAGAAACTCTTCTTATTACCTTGAACATAAAGATATTTAAGAAAAAAGGTTGTTCAGATGGGGATCCAAAGATATATACAACTACAAACAAGCTATTTGTACTGTTTTGGATTCTTCTTGTACAAGGACTGTTATTATACATGTCCTTACCATGTTGTGGCATAACTGTACTGAATATACTTTATTAAGTGGTCTACAGTAATTATTGCTACACCACCCTCAGCTATCTTGTACAGCCTACTGTATATGTTAGGTATATCCTGGAAATTGCACTGAATTGTTAGTTTCTTTTTACTTTCAGCCAGGTTTCTGTTACTACTTACAAACATGGTTTGTAAATGGCCATGTATGCTTGTTTGCTTATTGTATACACACACACTCAAAAAAAAAAAAAAAAAAATATATATATATATATATATATATATATATATATATATATATATATATATATATAATTTACAGTTTAATGCACTGGTCCAACTTCCCTTTTTCAAACATAGTCTAGTTAGAGAAATTAAAGAAGATTCATAGATATATAAATACAAAAAGGAATGTGTTAGAACAATATTGTAGTGCATGGAGTGCCATGAATACTCTCCAAAATCTGAAAAAAGATAAACCTGTAACAAGTTTCTGTAGAGCAAGACCCAATGAACAGCACATTCAGAGGTGTGTAACAATTGTTACACACCCCCTAAGCTCTGTTATATTTGGGTCTCATTCAAGGGATGTTCCTTCATTCTGAACTGTCCCTGAATATCTTGCCTCATATTCTGTCCACAGAACTTTACAGATGTCAGTCTATAAGTGACTAAATTAGAGTAGTGTTTAAAAACTACTCCTGACTTTTTCCTTCAATTATATTTATGTGCTGTTTGTATGACAGCACTTGCTAGGTGCTTTGCTGGCTTTCAAAACCGGTAAAACACTTTGTACTTTTTTTTTTGTAACTAGTAGTACATGGAGTAGGTAAAACTCTATGCACTACAAAAAGCTATAATTCTCTCTCTTCACTTATAACCAATTATTATATGTTCCTAACATGGATGCCAAGATGTCGTGAACACATAATCTGGTTAAGATCAGAGACTTGATCATAAACCTTGGTGTTCTAGTACAATGTTTACAGTCACTACTTGTTTGGAATTTAAGACAAATATTCTGAGAGAGCAGAAGCAGCTAGTACATAAAGTTATGCTTCCTATATATGCTCACTTTGATTCCTCAAGCAGATGTATCTTCTCAAATCTGGTTTAAAATAATCCCAAAGAGGCACAACTTCCTTGTGGACAGAGGTATAGATTTCCAAGTCGTGGGTACATAGTAGAACAAATGCTTTGGAATAATTTTCTAAAGAAAAAAAGGATATTCCTAAAGGTAGGCGGTAAGCTGAGGAAGAACACCATGTGACTACCTATTCAGCTAGTCTACTTCTGTGGAAAGAAAACAACATTCATTCAAAATGCAGTCACCTGTGCTTTATGCACTACACAATAGTTTTACTCTGAGGTTAAAAAAGAGCCATTCTTCCTTCTTCAAGGAGGCACAGTGATGTTCTGTCCATGATGAGTATGCAAAAGATCTGCACCCACTGTTTTGAATACACTGTAATAATTGTATTTTATTGTTCAAAGCAGAAGAGACAAAAGCAAATTTGTAAAACATAAACTAGGCTAGCTGCCAGAAGGAGAAGCGTTATTATCCACAAATGAGCGCTTTTGCTCATGTAACAGTAACAAACGTCTTCAGATAAGTTTAAAAAAGGCAGGTTTTTAAATAAGGCCCAAAATGATAATCTGATCTAAGGATGATGTCAATAAACCCTCCCATTTACATTTCTTAAAGTGCCAAAGTGCTGTAAAAAGTGCTATTTAAAGTGCATAAACACAGTAATCTAAAAGTGTGAGATTATTCTTTCACTAAAAGCTCTGAATAAATAAATATATTAAAAATAACACAACCAAAAGAGTAAAATTAAAATGATTAAAAATACTAATTCTCATTGAGATTATTAACATGTAATCATAACCAAATGGAAATAATAATAATGGTGCTTTATCTGGTTAAAGCTTTATGCTTTAAAATACAACTGGTCAAACAATAATTATTCAAGCCTGGCCAGTTGCAAGCATTTAAAAGTGCCAAAATAATTCCTTTTCTTCTAAAACCAGTGGCCATGGACCCCCTGTCATACTGATATTGACCTTCTCTATAATCAAGCATTTGAAATGGTGGTTAGGGTACGTGTGAACATGTTTTCCTAATGCATTACTCAGATGTATTCTTTTTATATCATATTCATGTCCATAATCCTGTAATCTAAATTCCATTTTGTCTATTTAAAAACACAGGCAGTCCTGATATAATCCTACATATACAATTCCCTTGGACTCATGGTTGTATTTACCCTTTATCTGATACTCCTTATCACAGATGTTAAAAGAGTCACCAGTAAAAATATATTTACAATATGTGCAATGCCCGCATTTTTTCATCATGGGGATAAGATTGTTATGATGTGTATTGCTGATATTATTGCTTGTCATATTCTCCAGTTTGAAAATTAGAGCCCCTACGGTATACTATAGTGGGTGTTTCACCTACTTTGTTTTTAACTAGAATGTGACCACACATAATAACCCAGTTTTTGTTAAAATACACATAAGTGTTTTAGAATCACTGCTAAAACGTGTAATAAAACTAGTGGTTGGGCTAAAGTTGTATTGTGTTCCACCCAGCCTAGAAGATTGTGTTTAAGATGTAAGCCAAAAGTGAAGTATTTAAAATAAGTCTGAAACGTCCATACATTTTTAGGAATTTGGAAATGCATATCTGAATGGTAAAAGCAAGTATGCATGCATTATACTGTGACATAGCTGTCAATACTACTTTCTCCTGAAAAACTAGAAGAATCACTGCTTTGCTCTGCTCATTGTAGGATTCATGGCTGTCTGGTAAGTACTTTATATTGAAGTCAATAAATAATGAGTGTCAAATGTTACGCTAACACAAATCCTATGCAACTATCCATGTGTGTAATAGCAATATTTGAAAAATGTTCCTAATTATGGGTGCTTGTACATTCAATATTGCATGATATGTTGAGATATCCTGCTCTAAAAGGTGGAGTGGTGTCGTCTGAAACACAAAGCAACAGTTGCAGATTCTCAGGTAACAATGACCATGAGTCTATAAAGTGTAAAACAAAAGAGTGTTTGTATTATATTGTATTCCAATGGAAAGGTACAGTATTACAGTAGACACTGCTTGTGGGTTCTAATACCACACTCCCCAAATATAAAAATCATTTAATTACAATACTATGTTAGCTTTTCATCAATAAAAACTTAGTACTGTTATGTAATCATCATTACAGCATTTGAAGTGCAGACCTCCAGACCTGTGGCTTCAATGACCTGCTGTCAAGGGTAATCGCTGTACATGTAGTACAACTAATAAAGATCAGTCTTACCAGTTGTCATTGTTTATAGCAGATGTGGTCAGGTGTAATCATTGGACATGTAGTCCAAGTAATAAAGAAAATTCTTAGCAGGTGTTATTGTTTAAAGTAGACTGTAACATAATACAATAAAGTTATTTTTGAAAGCTTGCTATATTTTATGTGTGAATTTACTAATGTTTTCCATTTTTTCTCTCACCCCACCCCACATCTTCTTTTTTTTAGTTTTGGATTACTTATTTTTATTATGATTTCTTTGTTATTATAATATTATTATTTAATCATATTTTACCTTATTATATCATTTTTCCTTATTTCTTATGTTTTGTTTATTATGTATAATTTTATCTTCTGTGGTTGTTAAATACATTTCCATTTGTATTATTTAGCATTCTGCTTGTATTATTATTTAACACTTTTTTATAATTGTTTTTCTTTTTTTTAATCTTTGATTACATTTGTTTCATGTTTTATTTCACTTTTGCTTTTGTTTTTTCTTTATGTTATTACTATAGCACAGCAGGGTAGGCCAGTTCCTGGTGATCTGCCTACATTCACTTCACCAGCTGCAGCACCAAGGTCCAGCACTTCTGGGTTGTCATCTGGTGGCACCCCACCTGCTGCCCCTGCCCCAGCTGGATCCTCAGGTAGATCTTCCCCAGGACCAGGTGTGTTGTCCCCTCTGGGAGCAGAGGCAGAGGGGGTGCATACATCACCTGTGCAGAGTTGCGAGATATGGTGCATAGGTTTGTGCATTAGACCATGGGCACACACCCACTCCGGATGGAGAACATGCTGTCCATCCTTGTACAGCAGACTGGCTGTAGGCACAGACATAGGCCACTGCAGCCAGTGGCGTAGTGATGGAATAGTGCTGACAGTCCAATGGGTGAGGACTTGAGTCACACTATTACCCTGCTGATGTAAATGGGACATCAACTCCCCCACCCTCACCCCAACCAAGGTGTTCACCTCCCTTGTGTCTTTCACAGACCCTGTCCTTGTCTTGTATGTCTTGTCTGCCTGCAAATGCTTCACCTTCCCAACTTGCCTGCCCCAGACTTGCCTATGTCCCTTCCCCAACATTCCACTTGCTCCTTAAAAAAAAGGGGGGATACCTGTCCTTAAAAATATCATCCCATATCTAGCTCTTCATTTTACATATGTGTCTACTTGATACACCTAATTTGGTCCAACTGGCTTCACAATGCAATTATGTTATTGTCACACTTCTCTCTGGAGGTGACAGTCCAAATATAGCTAAAAATGTGTACATGTACCCAGTTATTACTGTTGAAGAAATGGATAGCTATGGTTCTCACCTACACCCTTCTTACACATTCCTACTACCGTATTTCCCTTTGTTTTTCCCCCTGCTTGCTCTCCATTTCACCACTTTCCTGTCTTCCCCATTTCTTTTCTTTAAAGAACTATTGAGCAGTGGTGTGTGATGTGCATCATTGCTAAGCAATGTTAAGTGGCAGTAGTATCAGTGAATGTATGTAAAAATATAGTACACACTTGTAAAAGTTATGCCAACACCCTTTTTTTAACCCAGTACCATCAGACTTCATTGAACACTGCATTAACCGGTCAAGCCACAGAGTCAGTTAATTAGCAGATGTATTCTAAACAATCAATATTAATTGCCACTTATTCCCAATTAAATGCATTTGCACAATGGTGCATATTGCGCAGCATTGCTCAACAAGTCAGAGAAAATATTAATTCAATAATAGGAATAAACTTGCCAACTTGGCAGAGAAGTATATCTGGACAAAACCATACACAATGGGGGGACATAGGGCCATCACTAAAGTGACATGTTGTAAATATTGCTCTAACAAACTTAGGTAACTGACAGAATAACAGGTATTCCATGATTATTAATTGATTTACTTAAGTAGCAGATGTAATACACACTACAGGTGACATAACATGTGGGGACTTGTGTAGAGCATTATACTGTAGTGCAGATGGCCTGGGGTTCTAAGCCAGGGTATGCAGACTTCTTTTATATTGTTGTGACATTGCAACTTATACAAATAAAGTGTTAGTATAAGGAAATCAAAGTGGAATATAATTTTTCAAAATTATTTTCATGTACATTTACTAAAAGTGTGCATTGCTTAGCATCTTGCAAACCAATGCAGTTGTGTTAACGTGTGCGCACGATGCTAAGCAGCACTCACTTTTTCAAATGTATCAAAATTTATATAGTGTGCACTCTCAATAAGTGGGATTGGTGAGAAAAAACATGCTGTTTCACGTGTAATCATTTTCTACAAATGAAGTATTGAAACACTCCACCCTGCTTTCTCTGACAAATTTTCTCCATTTATTTTTACTAATACATTTTCTGCAAGCTGGTACACACTGTACAACAATGAGCAGCAATGATAATACAGCTATAATGGAAGCCATTACCATGGCCTTTAAATGAAAGGAATATATCACTGTTTTAACACATGGTAGTACATAGTCAGTTGAGCATCAAGTATTTTCTAGGATACTCAACACAAACTATTTCATATGTAGTCATACATATATATATACCTGTTGTTTCATTAATTCTGTTGTGTGGTGTGGTCATGGATTTAGTTCAATAAAGCATGATCACACTCCACATTTTGGGTCCAGATGGTACCAGGTTCGAAAATAGCATCATGTAATGCATTTATTTGTTTCTTTGCATATGTGTTGGTGGGTTGGAATAGTGCACATGAGCATCTGAAGTACACTAACAAACTTTCTCACATTTGAGCGTTTATGTGCATGGTTCCACGATGCACACCATCAAGAGGAAAGTTTTTAAGAAAAAAAAATGGGTTGATAGGAAAGTAATGAAACAGAGAGCAAGTAGGGCAGAAAACATATATTTATTTATTTGCATTTGTTTACCTGGTAGTGTCCGACTGGGCTAGGTAGCCCATTTTCAGTGGATACCCGGGGAGAAAAGCTCCATTAATGTACAATACAATATTAGACATTTGATTAGCACTAAAAATAGTTACATACAACACATAGAATCAACATTTGATCAGCACTAAAATAGTTACATGCAACACAAAGAATCAACAGGGTAGTACATAATATACATGAAAGTACATATAAACTTAATGATATATTGCAGAAATATATGATATTACCTGTTGTGACAGAAGGTGTTAAGGCATTGTTGTTGGAGGTTGCTGGTACATCTGCAGCCACAGGAAGAGTTACAAGATCATCGGCTGTGTATGCACTCAATGCATAACAATGAAATGTGTGGTGCTACATGTTACTGATATCAAATAAAAGTGAATAAGCTCCTGTGTACCATTATGGTGCAATGCTGCTCACCTTGCACCATTGCTCAATAATTCTTTAAAGAAAAGAGGAAGCTAGGGCAGTGGTGAAATGGGGATTAAGCAGGGGGGAAAATAAAGTGAAAGGAAGGTAGGAATGTGTAGGAAGGTTGTAGGTAAGAACCATAGCTATCAATTTCTTCAACAGTAACAACTGGGCACATGTAATACTGGACTGTTGTTTTACTAAACATACTAAATGGACAAATGCATACTAAAAGTGATACATGTGTTAAGCACAATAAGCTGTATTTACTCCTAATGCTAAAATAACCATACTGTTTTGAAGCATACATACCACTTGCATCTCTCTTCTTTCTCTATCTTCCCTCATAGGGTAGTGTATTTTGTGTTCACACCTCATTAGCTGTAGCAAAAAGTAAAACATTAAGATCAGCAATCATAAAGAAATGCAGCTACCTCATCATTGAAGCAGTGCCTGTAAGTGATACTCACACATCTGTGGAGTGCCATCAGTCCTGCATTCATCAATCCAATGATCCAGGGTATCCCTGTTCCTCATCCTGAGGTGTCGATAGAGATTTCTACACTGTTCGCCAGTAGAAGGGATACGGCAACACTGGACAAATCCCTGGCCAAACTATTCCATGCATCTGATTTGTAATTTGATCCATGATAGTGCTGCTGCAAAGCTGGGGACCATAATCATTCACTAGGAGTCCAACAAACACTTTTGACTCCTACACACAACACCTTTGAGAACAAAATCTCAAAACTTTACCTTGAATGCCAGCCATGTGTAATGCAGACAAACACCAATGTATAATGTACAAGGCAAAAACGAAAACCACACCAGAACAACAGAGCAGCGACCCAGCAATCGCAATGGATATAAAATAGAAATAAATAATAACCGCTACCATGCGCTGGGTCAAAACGGCTGGATGAACACAAAATAAATACTCCACAAGATAATGTTCACAAATCCAATAATAGAATCCACCAAGGACTGCAGAAAAGTCAAGAATTAAACTGTTTAATGACAAAATCTGTTAGCGCTTTCACCCGTAGGCTTCTTCAGACAGTATAAAAATGTAGAGTACACACTCAATTTAAATACATAAAAAGTGCTCATGATAGGTCAAATAATAATCACATGTTAGAAATTGCTCATGCTAAAAAACATTTGTGTGTTCAATAAAAGACATTTGTATGTTCAATAAAACTAATGGGGCATTCAAGCGCTATAGATTAAAAACTCATGGCAAATACAGAAGAGATATAAAAAGGTTACATAAATATAAGTGTAACATCAAAGAACACATCACTATGGTCTATGACATCTTCTCTTCCTCAGGGCAGGGGCAATATTCACTTTCTCATTAAGCCCGGGAGGCTTATCCGCCCTGCACCTGATGATCCAATTCATTTCCTTCTCTAAAGTAAAATTAATAAGATCTCCTCCCCTTAAACTCAAAGTTGTCACTTCTAAAACACAAAACAGAAATGTGTGCTGTGGGCCTGTTGATCCAACGTGTCGGGCTAATGCATTCGTGTTGCTGCCTATCCTAATCTGGTATGTGTGTTCCCTAATCCATTCTTTAAGGGTTCTATTCATTTTACCAATATAGAACGATGTACAGGCAGTACATCTGGCCAAATAAACAACGTTGGAACTCATACAATTAGTATTAGTGCGGAGTTTAAATTCATATTTTGTGACAGGGTGAATAAACGAAGTCCTAGTGTCTATTAGTGCACAGTGATTACAATGTCCACAAGGGTTCGGTACATTTCCTGAACATGAAGTCAAAGAATTGTTCCTATAGCACAACATACTGCGTACATTAGGTTTATTTTTATAACTAACCAAAGGCTTCGGTCCTATCACATCCTTTATGGTGGGATCTAAAGTCAAAATCTCCCATCTATGTTCCAAAAAACTCCTTATAGCCCTTGCATCTGTGGTATAGAAAAGGGGGGCCCTTACATGACTCGGAAGTGCCACATCAATGGGACAAATACCATCATCAACCAAAGATGTTTCTGAGTAGTAAGGTTTCGCTACACTAGCACGTAGTGAACTCACTTCCAGTTTCATCATATCAAAGGCATGTTGTTCATAACCTCTAACCTTAAACATCTCACCCATCCTATTCAACTCTTCTGCATATCCTGCATCAGTCGGATTCATTCTTGAGGCCCTCATAATCTGCCCTTTCATGACATTATGGAATACATAAGTAGGATGCATACTGCGTCTGTGAAGCAGTGCATTCCGGTAGCATGCTTTCCTATGTATACAAGTATTAATAAGGCCATCTGGAAGCCTCTGCATAAATATGTCCAAAAAGGAAACACTATCCTTAGAATAACATAATGTAAATTTCAAAAACTCTTTAGATTGGTTAACTTCTTGTACAAACAACAACAATTCCTCCTCATTACCAAACCATATAAAAAAGAGGTCATCCACAAACCTCTTATAGAGCCCTATAGACTCCTTAAATCGACTATGCTGAAACAGGAACTGCTCTTCCCACTCGGCCATAACTATGTTGGCGTAGCTATTGGCACAAGAAGTGCCCATAGCTACGCCATCATTCTGCAAGTATATCATGTCCCCAAACATGAACACATTATTACTTAATATAGTCTCCAGAAACAAAGCTAATAAGTCTATAAACTTGTTCGTATAACTAGAATTCTTACGTAGATAACTAAGAAAAGACAAAACCCCTAAATCATTGGGTATAACAGTGAATAAACTCACCACATCTAGAGTAACAAATAAGAAGTCTCTAGAGGGATCTATGTCCTTCATAAAATCATACAAATCGATCAAAAACTGTTTACTGTCCTTGAGAATGTGACTGCTCTTATCCACCATAGGTCTAGAGAAATGTTCGAGGTAAATAGACATGGGTTCAGTCAACCAACCCTGCCCAGAGACGATGGGTCTCATGGGTGGTTGGTTTAAAGATTTGTGAACCTTAGGCAAGCCTTGTATAATCGGCAAGCGTGGATTCTTAACTTTCAAATAACTATACAACTCTTCAGTAATGTAATAGTTCAAAACTAAATCATCCAACATCTCAAAAACCTTAAACACTCTATCTGTTACTACCGTCATATCTATTTGAGTGTAAAAGGAACCCGTATTCAACATAGTACGCATACTCTCTACATACACAGAAGTATCCATTATCACAATTGGCCCTACTTTATCGGCTGGTCTGATGACAATGTCATGATCCAGCCTCAAGGCTGTCAAGGCCTGTCGCTGTTTTATATTCAGGTTCTGACCATACCTATAGTTTTTAACATTGGTAAAATGGTCATAAATATCATTCTCTACCAAACGTGAATATGTATCTAATAGAGGGTGTAGCTGTGGTAAATATACACTAGTGGGTCTAAACCTCACTTCTCTCATATTTCTATCTGAAGATTGAAAATCCAGCCTTAGCTGTATATTCCTTACAAAAGACTTAACATCAAGTACGGATTCTGCTAAGTCACCACATTTAGTGGGGATAAAACTCAAGCCCTTGTTCAACACCTCATATTCATACTGCATTAAAGTTCTTTTCGACAAATTAATAACTAAGGAGCTTTGGTCCTTTCCCACATTTTCTTCAACGTGGGGCCTACTATCTCGTTGCCTGACCCTTTCCTTTTGTGTCGCCCTCTGCTTACGGATCTTCCTCTTCCTAATTTTTGATCCTGTGCTATGGGGAAAGGGTGGAAAATAGTGTCAGAAGCATTCTCTGACGAAATATTGTTATTACTCGATGCAGGAATCTTTCTCCTCACTGCTGGATCATTCACCTTATGTTGTATCCCATTAGTAGGAGATTGTACCACTGTATTATCAGCACTGTTGACAACAGGATTGATCAATACTGAAGTTGTAGCATCCACAGTCGCTATGCCTTCATCAACATTAACTGAATTATAGGAGGTCGAGGTACTCACAACGGGTACCTCAGTATTATTACTTTGGTTACCTAAGACGGATGCACCTCTACCCATATTCATTACATCCCTCCTTATATTATTATTAGATAAAGCACCTCCATTGCCGTTAACTATTTGCCCATGTACAGCCGGCCTAGGCCAAGTGAACACATGGTTGTTATTAAAATCTTTTAAATCCCTTAAGATTTTACCCTTCTTTAACTCTAGTAAACGTTTCTCAAACAAACTGACATTATCAATTACATTCTCAAGCAACATATTCACTGTTCCATTTGTGTCTCTAGATTTGATGCTATTATAAAGTTCATTCACTGTTCGTATCAAAGTCTCTTCTTCCGGTTTATGGAAATCTATAAGTAACCTCATGTAATTATAGCTTAGTTCAATGTTGAGCTGCTGCCATTTGTATAGCAGCTCAGGAAACAAATTACCTGAGGTAGGCATCTTAAGTATTCTCAGGTAACCAAAGTAATACCTAACCGTCTTAGGTAACCAAAGTAATAATACTGAGGTACCCGTTGTGAGTACCTCGACCTCCTATAATTTAGTAAATAAATCGTCTCTGGGCAGGGTTGGTTGACTGAACCCATGTCTATTTATCTCGAACATTTTTCTAGACCTATGGTGGAAAAGAGCCGTCACATTCTCAAGGACAGTAAACAGTTTTTGATCGATTTGTATGATTTTATGAAGGACATAGATCCCTCTAGGGACTTCTTATTTGTCACTCTAGATGTGGTGAGTTTATTCACTGTTATACCCAATGATTTAGGGGTTTTTGCCTTTTCTTAGTTATCTACGTAAGAATTCTAGTTATACGAACAAATTTATTGACTTATTAGCTTTGTTTCTGGAGACTATATTAAGTAATAATGTGTTCATGTTTGGGGACATGATATACTTACAGAATGATGGCGTAGCTATGGGCACTTCTTGTGCCAATAGCTACGCCAACATAGTTATGGCCGAGTGGGAAGAGCAGTTCCTGTTTCAGCATAGTCGATTTAAGGAGTCTATAGGGCTCTATAGGAGGTTTGTGGATGACCTCTTTTTTATATGGTTTGGTAATGAGGAGGAATTGTTGTTGTTTGTACAAGAAGTTAATCAATCTAAAGAGTTTTTGAAATTTACATTATGTTATTCCAAGGATAGTGTTTCCTTTTTGGACATAGTTATGCAGAGGCTTCCAGATGGCCTTATTAATACTTGTATACATAGGAAAGCATGCTACCGGAATGCACTGCTTCACAGACGCAGTATGCATCCTACTTATGTATTCCATAATGTCATGAAAGGGCAGATTATGAGGGCCTCAAGAATGAATCTGACTGATGCAGGATATGCGGAAGAGTTGAATAGGATGGGTGAGATGTTTAAGGTTAGAGGTTATGAACAACATGCCTTTGATATGATGAAACTGGAAGTGAGTTCACTACGTGCTAGTGTAGCGAAACCTTACTACTCAGAAACATCTTTGGTTGATGATGGTATTTGTCCCATTGATGTGGCACTTCCGAGTCATGTAAGGGCCCCCCTTTTCTATACCACAGATGCAAGGGCTATAAGGAGTTTTTTGGAACATAGATGGGAGATTTTGACTTTAGATCCCACCATAAAGGATGTGATAGGACCGAAGCCTTTGGTTAGTTATAAAAATAAACCTAATGTATGCAGTATGTTGTGCTATAGGAACAATTCTTTGACTTCACGTTCAGGAAATGTACCCACTACGAATACGAACCCTTGTGGACATTGTAATCACTGTGCACTAATAGACACTAGGACTTCGTTTATTCACCCTGTCACGAAATATGAATTTAAACTCCGCACTGATACTAATTGTATGAGTTCCAACGTTGTTTATTTGGCCAGATGTACTGCCTGTACATCGTTCTATATTGGTAAAACGAATAGAACCCTTAAAGAACGGATTAGGGAACACACATACCAGATTAGGATAGGCAGCAACACGAATGCATTAGCCCGACACGTTGGATCAACAGGCCCACAGCACACGTTTCTGTTTTGTGTTTTAGAAGTGACAACTTTGAGTTTAAGGGGAGGAGATCTTATTAATTTTACTTTAGAGAAGGAAATGAATTGGATCATCAGGTGCAGGGTGGATAAGCCTCCCGGGCTTAATGAGAAAGTGAATATTGCCCCTGCCCTGAGGAAGAGAAGATGTCATAGACCATAGTGATGTGTTCTTTGATGTTACACTTATATTTATGTAACCTTTTTATATCTCTTCTGTATTTGCCATGAGTTTTTAATCTATAGCGCTTGAATGCCCCATTAGTTTTATTGAACATACAAATGTCTTTTATTGAACACACAAATGTTTTTTAGCATGAGCAGTTTCTAACATGTGATTATTATTTGACCTATCATGAGCACTTTTTATGTATTTAAATTGAGTGTGTACTCTGCATTTTTATACTGTCTGAAGAAGCCTACGGGTGAAAGCGCTAACAGTTTTTGTCATTAAACAGTTTAATTCTTGACTTTTCTGCAGTCCTTGGTGGATTCTATTATTGGATTTGTGGACATTATCTTGTGGAGTATTTATTTTGTGTTCATCCAGCCGTTTTGACCCAGCGCATGGTAGCGGTTATTACCAATGTATAATGTGTTTTCCCACCAATTACAGTTATAACAGATACTGAGAATGCAGAACACTGCAATCTGCAATATTTGAAAATGGTGTGATGCACAGGGTAAATGAGCACAATATGTGAAATAATATGGATATTAATAAAAAAAATGCACAACTGATATAATATGACTGTCTCATCCATCAGGGCAATAATTATGATATAGAAAATACTAGGTCAACTAATATAATTTATCATGTGAAGTAGTGGGACACCATTAAAAAAGACAGGATTCTGTGGTATTAGAACCTTGGACCTTAGCTATGACAGTCCTACACTCACAGCTGTTCCCACAACAAGATATAAGTGTCTAGACTTCATTTCATTGCTAGCTATTACAATGTCACATTACAAAAAAACAAGGCTGCAATACTTGTATTTGAATCCAGGACCATGTGAACTTAAAAGTGATGCTTAACTCCTTGCACCACAGAAGTTACATAAACTGTGCCTGCATTTGTGTTTATTGTAAGGCTCATACATGCTCAAAATTTAAGAAAAAAAAGCTGGTAACATGCAGAAACAGAAATCAATGCATGATATATATACTACAATGTGTTAGTGCACAGGGAATATGCCTACATACATCTGCAATCCAGATCAACGTGCAATGTAGATTCAGAGCAATACATGGGTTCCTTAAAGCTGTTGTTCTCGCATACACCTCTGTAGCAAGCAGTAACACTTGTTCAGCACACAAGCAACTTCAACAGGCAATGTACATTTATATTGAAATAGTACATGTTAGATGTACTCTTAGTGAAATATTTAATGTGGTAAAGCTGTTGTTCTCACATACGCCTCTGTAGCAAGCAGTAATACTCGTTCAGCACACAAGCAACTTCAACAGGCAATGTACATTTATATTGAAATAGTACATGTTAGATGTACTCTTAGTGAAATATTTAATATGGAAAATACTACATTTACTCTTTACAAAGGCCATTATGATTCTTGTTTTCAAATATACAACACTGTCCTAACATGCTGTGTTCCTTGGTCAGTCAGCAATTATCTGACCAGTAATGTGGTACAGAGCATGTGTGAAAACAATTCTATATTTATTGCCTTTACAATGTTGAAGGATATTAACTGGGAATATGTTATGCAGTTGGCAAATAAGTAAAGTCATGTTGGTTAGCATAAACAAGCATTGACTCTTATTTTGGGGGTGGGGAAGGATTCAGGCACATAGCCAGTGTGCAATTTCCCTGTGGTACATTTGGTTGGGGACATGACTGAAATGACATTCAGCTGCACAGAAATACAGCTGTTGTGAATTTCTTGTGAGAAACAGAAGAATGCAGTCCCATATCCACAATTCCAATAACCAAATGTACAGGGGGAAAATAATGCCCATGTCCCCCAGGGCAACATGAGACAGCAGGCAGTATGGCAGGCATTAGCAGCAGGCTGGCCAATGGACATGTCAGTGGCAGTAAAAATGCTGTGAACAATGGGCAGCACCTTTATAAGTGGTGTGTGTAAATCACCATCTCTTTCACAGATTCTAGGGAACATTATTTAAAATGCATACTGGACCCTAAATGTGACTACAATAACATGCAGGATATTCTCCATGCTTTAGCACACGTCTACATGTTGTAGTTCCATAAGCATGCACTGTACACTGAGCACAACACTCATTAGTTCTTCTGCCTCCATGCACTTGTTTATTAAAGCTGTGGGCAAGGCAGTGCGTGCTTCTCTTTGCCCACAGGGAATTCACAAAAAGCCAAATTTTTCTGCAGCTAAATTTCACTTCAGCCATGTGTCCTCAACCAAATGTACCACAGGGAAATGTCTTGCTGCCTAGGTGCCTGAACCTGGGTGGGGAGCAAAGGCATCCAGCCTTATTTGAGCCTGTGAGATATCCCCCAAAGCACACATCTGGAGCAGCTGGGAGATGTGGCACATATGGGATTCATGTTAACTGGCAGGTTTGCCAGCACACGTGTGGTATATGATACAGATGCCATTAAACATGACTTGGCAGTTTGAGTTCTACACTTATGGCTAATATAAACCATATCCTGTTCTCCATTTCTAGTTGTCATGTGTACAACTCCAATGTAAGGCACACATTAATTTAGGATAATGCAATACTTGTTACAATTGTAGCATTCTTCTGAAAATATACTCAGAACTAATGGTTACATTTGCTATGTTATAGCATACAATGCAGTGATGTTCTGAAGATCCTGGAAGGTGATCCCTGTAACATAACAAGCATGCCTCCTGCTAGTCTGGGAAATGTCCCAGAGACTAGGAATAGCATTTAAACACATACCTTACTTTTCACTGGGATGGTTTCCTGCACTTGTCTCTGTGTCAATGCTGAGAGAAGTTGCTTAGTTCCACCAGTGTCTATGTGCCCTGCAAGCTTTTCATGTTCCCTATGTATGACAAGCAGAAGCTAATAACAATCTCTTTGTGCCTACTTTGTGCCTGCACTCCAGTATTTTCTCAGTCCACAAATAGAAAAGCATCATGAAGACAACATGGATGCTTTTATATCTTGTTGACTAGCTCCACATGATTGGTTAATTAGCATGCAATTCAGCTGTGTATGCTGCAATTAGAATCTCTGAAACACAGAGTAGGACACATGCAATCAATTACTGAAGAATTTCATTATAAAAAGGCAAATGTGTATCTAGGTAAACTGATGTAGATAAGAGCTATTACATGATTCTAACTCAGATACACATTTCTTCTGATTCAGTATATTTCGACAGATGAGTATTGTACTCCTTCAAGTATGTATCCGTCTTGTAACCTAAATAATGTATATGCTGAAATGTAGAAAAGAATACATGTGAAGTAAATCTATATGCATTTGTTAGAACCATACTCATGACATGGCCTTCTTTTCCAGCAATGTCAGAGTTACAGAGGATATAGAGTAGGCTGAAAGTATAATGCTGTGTGTTAACTATGTACACATGTTCCATGGAAAAATCCTTTGATAGTACTTTTTAACATTTCATTGTTGTTTGGTTAACAACATTGTTCCTTACCCTGTTATTTATTTATTATTTTTTCTTGGGTGGGGGCTGATGTCCCTTCTTGGTCAACTGAACTATGTCACCCACCCGACTTAACAGTCCACTCTAGTATGTGCCATAGCACATACTAGAGTGGACTGGTATGTTGGGTGGGTGACATACTTCAGTATCTGTTAGGGCACAATCAAGAATATGTTGCTCTTGTTACTCTCTTAGTTTTTTAACCACCCTTGTTATTTACTGGGCACTGTTGAATCTTTACAGTTTAATCCATTGTTGAATACTGGGAATCTTTCTTTACTGCGTTATCTGTACAACAATTTATTTGTACTTATGTAATCCTTATATGTGTTTTCTTTATCTTGTCTTTCAGTAAACGATATGCCCCTAGACATAGGCCACCATTCTCCGAGGCTAAAAATAGCTTGATCATTGATGCACTGAGATACCATGAAGTCCTGCTGTCAAGAGGGCAAGCAAGAATGACCAGACATGTGGGACTGTGGGATGACCTTGTCCAAAATATCAACAAGGTGGGCTGACAGAGTCTCACGTATGAGCAGGTGCATCACAGAGCTACCCATATGATTCATGCAGCCAAGAGGCATGCAGCTGAAGTGGTACGTGATCACCAGGTCACCGGTGCTGAGCAGCAGAACAACCCCTCAGCATCACAGAGGAATTCCTGGCAAATATTGCCACTCAGAACAGATCCCAGCAGTCCAACAGCCAGTATGTCCTTGATGTGTGTGCCACTCCTGCATCTCAAGAGGAGCTTCCAGGTAGGCTTTATTAGATCATCAGTAGAATACTGTTGCATTCATTCTGTAATAGTGTATATAGTTTTCATGTGTGGCAGGTTGCTTATTTGGTGTGGGGGGGGTAATTAAGATAGCTACAGTGTTCAGGTCCTTTAACTACCACAGAGAAATTCCTGGCACACATCTCCACACAGGACAGCTCACAGTAATCCTTGAGCAAATATGTTCTGGATGTGGGTGCCACTCCCCATCATATGTAGAGCTTCCAGGTATGCTTTGTTACATCATCATTAAAATAGTGCTGCAGTCTGTCATAAGTATATCTAGTTGTGTCAAGCTGTATTTCTGTTGGGTGGGGATATTTCAGATAGCTGCAATTTTATGCTTATTTTAAGGTTGTCAGCCACATTCCTGATAAAATTTATTTGACCGTACATATAAATAAGTAAAAGTATTAACCCCTGTTGTACTGTTAAATGTGTGGTTCTGTTGCCATCATACCTCTCATTTTCTTAGTGCAAAAAATCTGGACAAAGCCTGTGAAAATTGGAGACAAAGGTCCAATAATAGGGATGGATTTTAAACATTGCTCTTATAAACTTAGAGAAAGTTTCTAGAGTAACAGGTTTTGTGTTAACATACATTTTCTGAAGGATTTGAAGTTAGAAACTCAAATGTCTGTCATTATTTAGTG
The DNA here is from genome assembly GCF_019279795.1 of Protopterus annectens. Classification (NCBI taxonomy): domain Eukaryota; kingdom Metazoa; phylum Chordata; order Ceratodontiformes; family Protopteridae; genus Protopterus; species Protopterus annectens. The sequence continues at coordinate 444,250,987 of NC_056728.1, read as the reverse complement.
ACTTCAATCCTCAGATCATCCCAGTGACTTGCCAGAAAACCACAAATTTAATGAGGAACAGACCAAAAATAAGAGGCAAAAATCTAGACATTCTGTGAAATTCTGGACAGTTGAGAGGTATGGTTTCCATTATGTCTTCCTTTACTTTTCCCAGGAACATCAGGAATTCACAGAGCAAAGGCTGCAGCAGCTGGTAAGTGGAATAATTTTTGGTCTGTGCTGTATATATATTACCACATACCTGCTATACTGTCCTCTCAGGCCTGCTGTATGTATTGCAGTGCTGTCTGCATGCCTGCCCACTGCACAGCTTTTTGCTGAATGTCAAGATTTTTTACTCATATTTCTGGCTCATATTTAACATCATAGTAACTGCCTGGCAGATTATTGACAAGTCATTAATGCTTGCAAACATTAAATAATATGACACAGATTTCACATTCATACTATATACCCTTCAGAAATGTCATGGTGAAGCAAAACCTGTTATTCCATCAGCTGTATAGGTTTGTAGGTGCATATTATGTCACATTTGTCCCTATTCTTGAGTCTTTGTACACCCGCTATTTATGGCTTTGTCCACAATTAGTGGTTGATAGGCTTAAATGTCTGTATTATAATTGCTTAACATATATTGCAGCATAATAGTGCAGGTATTAATGTTGTGCTGTTTTTCTTCCTGTTATCACAGGTGAACATGTAAGTGGTTATATGTCCACTGCACGCCTGATGTCAGTGTCTCATCAGAGTCTAACGATAATGGTGGCCAAAGTGAGGCTCAGGTAGGGGTTGCAGAGCCTGAATCTGACACAGAGGTTGACATCCAGCACCCCCCCCCTCAGGATCCCCAGACACAGCCTGTATGCCTATGCATACCCAGTCCACTGAGGCCACAAGTTTTGGACAGTTGGAGGGCGAGGACATAGACCTGGAAGTGTGGCTACCACAGCTTCAGTGCCTGTTGGCACTGTCCATAGCCAATCTGTTGGTGAGATGCCACGTAGGTGGATTGAGGGAGGTGCTCGTCAGAGGACTGCTGTCCCTCCACCACTTGGTGCAGGTGTCTGTTCACATGTCATTCAATTTATGTTTAGGACCATAATGGAGGCACAGGTATGTTCAGAACATCACTTGAGAAGGGTTCTAGATGCGGCACAGTCTGACATCTGTGACTGCCTCCACCATGTTGTTGATGCACCGGATTGGTTCAATGATGCATATGAATGGGATGTGCTTCCAGTTCCTCCTTTCCTCTGCATCTTGCTCTGTCACACCAAATACATGTCCTTAGTCACCACATCCATGAACCTTATCTTAGACCTTCCTCTTTTCCTGTTACCTGCCAGCTCCACCTTTAGCATCCATCTCCCAATTTACCCAGCATCACTCCTAAGCACATGTCCATAGCAACACAATCTCACCTCTCTGGCTTTGTCTCCAAGCTGTACAACCTGGAATGACACTCTAATATTCTGATTGCTAATCCTGTCCATCCTCAACACACCCAGTGTAAATCCTGACACCTAGAACTCTGCCAGCTCCTGCTATGACTCCAGTCTTTTTGTCATTGCCACCATCTCCAACCCATATAACAGAGCTGTTCTCAGTACAATCTTGTAGACCATCTCTTTCAGTGTTATTGGAACCTGCCTGTCACAAATCACTCCTGACACTCTCCTACACACACTCCACCCTGCATGCGCTGTCTTCTTCACCTCTCTTTCACACTCACCATTACTCTGCACTGTTGATCCCCAGTATTTCAAATCATACACCTTTGCCAATTCTACTTCCTGCAGTCTCACAGTTCCTCTATCCACTCTCTCATTCACACACATATATTTTATCTTAGTCTTTATGCCCTTCATTACTCTCCTCTGTATAGCATAACTCTGCCTCTCCAGGGCCTCCTAAACATGTTTCCTACTTTCAATACACATCACAATATCATCTGCAAACATCATAGTCCATGAAGACTCCTGTGTGATCTCATGTGTCAACCTGTCCATCACCATTGCAAAGGGATGTCATGATGTTTGTGCATACAATAAAAGGAATGTCACTGTTGTCTGTTTTATTTTGGATGAGGTGACATCTACCTGTCTGCCAGGCCAGTGTGTGTGCCCATTGCCTGTTGTGATGAATACATATCCAATAATCTGATATAGCCGATGACATCAGTAGTGCCAGCTGAAGACAAGATAACAGTGTCCCATAGGCTGCTGTAAAATGCTCTGTATAATGTCCACCAACAGCCCACACACACACACACACACACACACACACACACACACACACACACACACACACAAACCAAGCTGACTGCAGGGTGATTAGAACCCCTACCCATCTAAGTGAACAGACTACAGAACACAGTACTTAATGCACATGCCATAGCGCAAGTCTGACTTTAATAAGACTGTAGGTGTTCTTATAGTCAATGACATCAGAAAGCCCTGTGTAGGACAAGAGGTTGCAGGGCTGCTACAAATGGATGATTTTGCAAGCACAAAAACACTGCAAAACCATGCCATTTGACAAGGCAGTATTGGATACACACTCCCACTCTTCTTTATGGAGACACACACACACACACACACACACACACACACACACACACACACACACACACACACAAGCCAAGTTGACTGCAGTGAGATTAGAACCTCTACCTGTCTAAGTTTACAGACTAGAGAACAAAGTATTGAATGCATGTGCCATGGCACGTCTGACTTTAACAGGACTGCAGGTGTTCTTATAGTTGATGACATCAGCATGCCATGTGGGGGACAACAGGTTGCAGGGCTGCTACAAATGGATGATTTTACAAGCACAAAAACACTGCCAAACCATGCCATTTGACAATGGCAGTGCTGGATAAACACTCTCACTCTTCTTCAGGGAGACACACATATACCAGGTTAACTGCAGCGAGATTAGAATCCCTACATATCTAAGTTTACAGACTACAGAACACAGTACTTAACGCATGTGCCACGGCACAAGTCAGACGTTAACAGGACTGCAGCTGATTTTATAGTATATGGCATCGGCAGGCCCTGTGGGGGACAAGAGGTTGCAGGGCTGCTACAAATGGATGATTCTGCAAGCACAAAAAACACTGCAAAACCATGCAATATGACAAGGCAATGTTGGATACACACTCACACTCTTCTTTATGAAGACACACACACAGAGTTGGCTGCAGTGAGATTAGAACCCTACCTATCTAAGTGTACAGACTAGAGAACACAGAACTTAACGCACACACCATGGCACAAGTCTGACATTAATAGGACTGCAGGTGTTCTTATAGTTGATGACATCAGCAGGTCCAGTGGGGGATAAGAGGTTGCAGTGATGCTACAAATGAATAATTTTGCAAGCACTGCAAAACAATACCATTTGACAAGGCAGCGTTGGATATCCACTCCCACACCAGGTTGGCTGCAGTGAGATTAGAACCCCTACTAAGTTTAAGACTAGAGAACACACTATGTAAAGTATGCACCACCACAGAACAAGTCTGACTTTAACAAGACTGTAGGTGATCTTATAATAGATGACATCAGTAAGCCCTGTGGGGGACAAAAGGTTAGAAGACTGCTAGATATGGATGTGTTTGCAAGCACAAAAGCACTGCAAAACCATGCCATTGGAGATTTCACTTTGGCATACACACTTCCACTCTTTGTTATAGAAACACACATACACTAATGCAGTGAGAACCAAACCCCTATCTATCTAACTGCACAGACTAGAGAACACAGTACTTCAGCCATGGACCACAGCACAAATCTGACTTTAACAAGACTGCAGGTGAACTTATAGCAAATGTCATCATCAAGGGAACACCAGCTTGGGAGGCCTGCATAGGCACAGTGCTCCTTAATGTCATCTAAGGCTAATACACTAACAGTAGTATACTCTTTAGAAGCCATAGTTGTGTAACAAAATGTGTCCCTTATTGAGCATGTTTGGATGTTTGACTTTGGCAGTGCAAGACTGCGAGCATAACTATATGGCCATGTCCATGAGGGAATACACAACATTATATATTATAAATTACAACTTTGTTTTATGGGACACAGAGTCACGGTCTGTAAGAAACACTAACTATTGCAAGAATACCTCCAAAACTTCAACTTACATCAGGATTTGAACCCTCAAAACCATTAAAGCTTCATCAAACAGGATTGCTGCCTTAGTCCTTTTGTCCACAGAAGCAGCTTTCCAGAACTGGGGTCATTCCTCACATAACCACCTTCATAAAAATGTACACTGCTATCAAACCATGCACTGTATATTGTAGAAGTACTTCTCTGAATTACATTTGGACATAGAACAGTTAGTAGACACAACTCCTGTCATAATTATGATTACAAATATAAATCTCTCTGTCTTGCAATCCTGTTTTTGTTGGTGGGGGATCTCGCTTGTCTGGTTAGGGTAAAGCAGATGAACATACGTGAATTCTGTTCAAGCAGCTTTATTATGTACAAACACATCAGGATTGAGGCTTAATAACTTTAACTTAGGTAAACTTAAAACCAAACTGGCTATCACATTCACACATGCTCACTCTCTGGCTGCATTTTCAAAATGGCACTGAAGCTAGCACGTGCTTGCTATTTATATGCACTTGTTGTCCTTGAAATGCTTCTAAAGGAACAACACACGCACACACACACACACACACACACACACACACACACACACACACACACACACACACACACTATTCTACATCCTCCTGCTTTGAGAAATGGTCATGCACAATTGATGACATCAGTTGACATGAAATTAATACAAATGAATTATTTGACATGCAATTATACAGAACTAAATACATACATATATAGACAATTATGTCCAGGTTGCTGTGTATTTCACACTAGGTCTGGAAATACAACCAAATCATGTGACATAGAAATTAGAACTAGGTTTAGCAACTGGGACTGTCTTTGCTGAATGTTCAGCTTTGGGGACAACAGGAACATCATCAGGATCAGAAGTAGAAGATAAGACACGTTCTGCAACAGGAACATTGTCTGGATTGCTCTGAGCTCTAGAGTCTGTATCACAAGGACAATGTTGCAATATCGATCCTGATACAGGAAGAAGATGTATGTGATTTCTCCTGTACTCCACACTCTCAGATTGTAAGTAGGATCATGCAATTATACAGAACTAAATACATACATATATAGACAATTATGTCCAGGTTGCTGTGTATTTCACACTAGGTCTGGAAATACAACCAAATCATGTGACATAGAAATTAGAACTAGGTTTAGCAACTGGGACTGTCTTTGCTGAATGTTCAGCTTTGGGGACAACAGGAACATCATCAGGATCAGAAGTAGAAGATAAGACACGTTCTGCAACAGGAACATTGTCTGGATTGCTCTGAGCTCTAGAGTCTGTATCACAAGGACAATGTTGCAATATCGATCCTGATACAGGAAGAAGATGTATGTGATTTCTCCTGTACTCCACACTCTCAGATTGTAAGTAGGATCTCGGCTCGGTACATATACCTGTTACTTGACCAATCCGGTCGAAACCTTTCACCATTTGTATCCTCACTGTCTCTCCTTCTTTCAATTGATGAAAAAATCTGCTCGATTTATCATAGCTAGACTTGTGGAAAGAATGCTTTTTGAATAGTTGGGCTTTAATTGTTCTGTCGTTTGTAGCTTTAGGCCTCAACAAATTGGAACTGATAGGCAATGTTGTTCTGGTTTGCCTAGATGGAAGTCCCTGAGCAGGTGCCAAGTATATCATCACGGAGTATGTTTCTGAGATTAAGTTCAAAAAGACATCGGCATTATCATGCTTTGACTACTCTAGTAATTGCTATGCACTCTGTACTGCACGTTCAGCTAATCCATTTGACTGCAGGTATTCTGGACTACTAGTGAAATGTACAAAGTCCCATTCTTTTGCAAATTTCTGAAACAACTGACTGGTAAATTGGGTATCATTGTCAGAAACAACTTTCTGTGGACTACCATGGACTGAGAAATGATGTTTCAACTTGATGATAACACCAGTGAATGTTAGGTTAGGTAGTAGATCAATCAAATCAGTTTGAATAAGAGTCTACCAACACTAAGTAATGCTGATTGTTCCACTCGAATATATCAGTGGCTACTATTGACCAAAGTAGTCCAGGAACTTGACTTAGCTGAAGTGGTTCTTTAGTACTACTGCATATTGAACAAGAAGCGAGTACTTTATCAATGTCTTTTGCTAGAGAAGGCCAAAATACTAGTCCTCTTGTGCTTCTTTTGGTAGATTCAGAACCTGGGTGACCACGATGCAAAATCTGGATATATTGATGTTGTAAGGAAGCAGGAACAACAATTTTAGGACCTTTGAAAATAATGTCATCTTCCATTGACATCTCATCTCTGTAAGGAAAATAAGTTTGCACTTCAGGTGGTACACTAGGTTGCTTTGACAGCCATCCAACATTAATGTAGTGGTTGAGCTTTTGCAAAACGGGATCAGTCTTTGTATGATCTGTGAGCTCATCAAGTCTCGTGGTAGAAAAATTATGCACTTCCATGACATCAAAGTCAAAATTCTCTGTATTAAGCTGTTCCGTTGTATTTCTGGGTGATCTGGATAAGGTATCAACTAGATAAAGAAGTCTGCCTTTTGTATAGACCATTTTGCAATTTGAGCATCATTCTTTGTAATCTCACTGGAGCGAAATGCATAGGCTTCATTAAAATAGTAACTAGAGGTTGGTGATCAGTTTTGATCTGAATAGCTCAACCATAAATATAATCATGAAACTTTGAACATGCAAATACTATTGCAAAAGTTCTTTCTCAATTTGAGCATATTGCATTTCAGTTTGGGTAAGTATTCTAGATGCATAGGCTACTGGTCTTTCTTCTTGAAAAATAACTGCACCAAGACCACATTTTGAAGTATCACAGGAAAGAGTTACTGGTTTATTGACATCATAGTATTGACATCATAGTATCTTAATGTAGGTAGGGTGGCAATTTTCTTCTTAAGGTCTTCGAATGCTCTCTGGTGCTGTTCCAACCAAGATCATGTAACATTTTTGCGTGTTAGCCCTATTAAATGTGCTGTCAACTCACTGAAGTCTGGTTTAACTTGCCTAAATATTTGACCATACCAAGAAAACTTTGTAGAGCTTGAACATTATCTGGTGCTGACATGTCTAGAATGGCTGCTTGCTTGAACAAGTCTGGTCACAAGCCATTGCTAGTAAATAAATGATCTACATAAAACACCACAAAAAGATGCACAGCAAACAAGCGGAGATCAGGAATAGCGTGTCAATACTAAAACAAAATAAAACCATTCACCAGAAGCACGCTTTTCCTGTAAAGATGCTAAAGACACTCCTTTCTTCTCAATATGCAAAGTCCAGAATACTGATGTTCCACAATTATCAAAAAGGTCAACAAACCAGTTCAGAAAAAATGCCAATACGTTTTAAAACACCAACACGATTTTATTCCAAGTAACAAAGTGAGCGCTTTCGCCAATAGGCTTCTTCAGACTTGTAAAATAGCACTCAAATGCAAACATTTAAATACAACTTACTAAGCTGTGATTGGTTCACACAATTTTAAATTAATTAATTATACACATATTTAATTCTAAAAATGAATATGAACCAGTTAAATAAATATATAACCTACAATCAGGGAGGTACATAGACTCATAAAAACATAAAAATGTACCTAAATCAGATTATATATATATATATATATATATATATATATATATTTTTTTTAAAAAATATATAAAAAGAAAAACATAAAAACTTTACAAAACCATATACAATCCTATATGTAAACATTTGCTAAAAGCACTAGAAAAATCTACTTATTCAGACTCCTAACATACTGGGACATTATTTAGGTCTGAATATCCTTCTATTTTTCAAGATGGGTTTAACTTGAACTTTATCATTCAAGCCTGGTGGTTCATCGGCTTTCAGCCTGATTATCCATCTCATTTCGCTTTCTAGAGTTAAATTAATAATATCACCCCCTCTAAAATTGATATTCAAACACTGTAAGACACTGAATTTAAACATGTGGTTCTGTCCTGATGCCTGATGATGCTTAGCTAAGGCATTTACTTCTGAACTCGTTCTAATGTGGTAATTATGTTCCCTTATACGTTCCTTAAGGCTCCTATTAGTCTTGCCTACGTAGAAGGCTGAACATATGACACATCTTGCGAGATAAACCACATTTTTACTGTTACAATCTGTTCCAGTATCGAAATAATACCTATAATTTGTAACTGGATGAGTAAATATAGTTTCTTCATTTATGAAGCCACAATGATTACAACTACCACATGGCACTGTATTCCTCTCTTTTTTATCTAGTGCTTTTTTAGGGTTCACCTTTTTGGGTTTGCACAACAATCTTTTTAAGCAGGGTTTATTTTTAAAAGCAAAGCTGGGTTTGGAACCTATTATTGCACTAACTTCCCTATTAGATGACAAGATATTCCAGTGTTTACTATATAATTCTTTAATAATTTTAGTATCCCTAGTATATGTCATAACAGGTCTTACTATGTCTTTGCTTAGTAGTGGGGGGGTTTCTAGGCTTTGACTCCCTTCTGTGAAATAGGGCTTAGCTGTCGTGGTCCGTAGCTCATTAACCTCAGAAATTACCCTCTCTATTACTTCTATGTCATACTCCCTTTCAATGAATCTCTTCCTCAACTGTTCCACCTCAATTTTATAATTGCAATCTAAGGGGTTGTATCTGGATGCTCTCAAAAACTGACCTTTCATGATGTTATAGAAAATATGTTGTGGATGCATACTACTTTTATGAAGCAACGTATTCCTATGGCATAATTTTCTATGAATGGAGGTATTCAGTGCCCCATTCTCTAATCTAGTTATTTCCACATCTAAATATGAAATCTTAACATCTGAGTAATTTAACGTAAACTTTAAAAAATTAGTTGACCCATTCAGATGGTTCACAAAAGTTTCAAGGGTCTCAACGTCCCCTAACCACAGAAAAAACAGGTCATCTACAAATCTACGGTACATCCCTACATGTTTCTTATAAAGGTGGAATTGAAGTAAAAATTCATCTTCCCAGGTAGCCATGACTAGGTTGGCGTAGCTATTGGCACAAGAAGTGCCCATAGCTACGCCATCCCTTTGGAGGTATATATCCTCCCCAAAAACAAACACATTGTTATTCAATATGGTTTCAAGGTATAAAGCGACTAAATCAATCTTCACATTCAAAAAATCTGAGTGTGTAGATAAATAAGTTTTTACATACTGAATGCCTATGTCATTTGGTATCATGGTAAATAAGCTGACCACATCTAACGTCACTAATAGATACTCTACGTTCTCACCTAAATCCTTTGTGCTTGTATATAAATCTAATAAGAACTGTTTGCTGTCCTTTAAAATGATCTTATTCATGTCCACTAACGGTCTTAAAATTGTCTCCGTATAGATAGACAACGGCTCAGTGACCCATCCCTGGCCGGCTACAATGGGTCTCATCGGTGGATTAATGTTAGACTTGTGGACTTTCGGTAATCCCTGAACAATAGGTAACACAGGGTTATCAACCTTAAAATAGTTGTATAACTCACTTGTAATACTGGAGGACATAACCAAGTCATCTAACATATAATAAACTTCAAATACTTTCTGTTTGACCCCTTCCATCCCTATCTTACTATAAAACCTATCATCACTCAAAAGGTGTATCATTCATACATATGTAACTTCTGGTAGTCTGAATTTGCACTTCAGAGTATTGAGCTTCAAGTCACTTCACATGCTCTGCCTAGAACTTTCTTAAGGTTTCTATCATGCTCTGCTTCACCATTACTTCCAACTAATAAATCATCTACTATTATGGCACAAGGATAACCTGAAAAAAATTGCTCCATTGCATGCTGGAAGACTTCACCTGAGGAATTTATTTCAAATGGCATCCTGAGGAATCTATATCTTCCAAATGGGGTACTGAAAGTAGTCTGTAGTGAAGATTTGCGATCAAGCATCACTTGTCAAAATGAACTTACTGCATCCAAGACAGAAAAACAGTGGCATTCAGTATTAGGGCTGCGATTTCCTCAACTGTACCCACAGGATGATGAGGTCTATTTAATGCTTTCTTCAAATCTCTTGAGTCAATGCATATTCTGATTTTGTCTGAGCCTTTTTTGTGGGCTGCTACCATGGACAACACCCATTCAGTTGGTTCTGTAACTGGACAAGTTACACCTTGCTGCACCATTTTATCCAGCTGAGCTTTGACTTTATCCTGCATAGCTAACAGAACTTTTCTTGTCTGACCACTGGACTGACCTCTGGCCTGGGTCTAACTTCATAGAATACACAACTGGAAGTTTGACTATCTTGTCATCAAAAACATCAGCATACTCTAAAAAAATAGCATCAGTAAAATTGGAACTGGGACATGTGCTTATATGATGAACTTCTTTGGTGAAAGAAAGCAAATTAATTCTCAAACTGTCTCTAAGACCCAGCAATGACTGCACAGGTCTTCAGGCTACATAGAATAGTAAGCTGCAGCAGTTCCTAGCCAAATAACATGAAAGCACTACTGAGCCTTTGGTTTGAATTTCTTCACCTCCATAAGCAACAAGCTTTGCACAACTGGCCACATTAAGTTGATCACCAGCTCTCACCTTAGCAAATGTGTCTGCACATTGAACCAGTGTCTACTTTGAGCTTGGTGGATTTGCCATTGATCTGGACAGTACAAAATACTTCATTCTTTGACAACAAATTTATTGCATTAATCTTTTCACCAATTACTAAAACACAGTCTACGTAGAAAGTAGGGTTGCAGCTCTCGATATGATCAACCTGCTTTTTAAGTGACCCTTCTTTATAACTGTGTGAGGTTTGAAAATGGTTCCATTTTTTACACTTGTGGCATTGCTGACCAAATTCTAAGCACATTTCTCTTTTAGACTCATGATTGGCACCACAACTGTGACAGTTAACAATAAAGCTTGATTTGGGTTTTGCTGACTCACCCTTGTACTGCACTGAGCATGTGCTTCTCACTGAACTAGTCTTAGAACTTGCTGGAAAACTCTGAGTTTTACCTGCCACACCTGCAGGGGTTACAGCAGCCATGTGCCTAGGTTTGCTTCTGCTAGCTATGTGTTGTATGCTGTCTACATTTTCTCTGGACCCTGCTGAAACCATGCTCTTATCACTTGCAAGGTTACTTGTGTGCCTTTCTCTAACTTCATGGATTTGACAAATCTCAGTAGCTTTGCTCAGCATTAAATCACTATCACAAAGCAAAATCTTTCTCACTGCAGCACTATTAATACCACACACAAGCCTGTCCTTTATTAGCTCATCTTTTAAATCACAAAATCTGCATGTTTTAGCTTTGTTTCTCAGGTCAGTAATATAAGCTGCAAAAGTTTCCCCTTGCTTTTGATGTCTTGTGTAAAACAAATGTCTCTCTAATGTAATATTTGTCTGGGGGTTGCACATTATCCTGAATTTGCATTTCAAACACTCTGGGTCCTCCCTTGATTCAGCCTGTACAACAATATGATGGTTTCCCCGTCGCCTTCATATATGGTGGTGCATACTCAAATTAACACTCTCTTTCAATGGCCTCTGACCTAGCTAGGTTTTGCAAAATGAATGCCCTGGTGCATGCATTTATGTCAGAATAAGCTGCTTGTATAAAAATATCGTACTCTTGCTCAAATATCCTCCAATTCTCTGCAATATTTTGATCAAATACAAATGGATCTGGTCTGCAAAATGCCTCTACCATGTTAACACATACCAGTTAAGGCTTTTGCAAGTATGCACATACACACACAAATATACATATGCCAGCATTTTATGCCAGTACTTGTAACTATGTCCAATAGCACAACAAGCCTCCAAATAACTGAACTTTGTGAAATAAGTCTCCCGGGCACAAGAATACTCTTGAAATTACTGTGCTGTAAGAAATCACTTCTTATCAGTGTAAGAAACATTTCAAAGTAACTGCACTGTGCGAATAAGCTGGGCAGAAGAAGTTCAGAGTAAAAAACATGTTGCAGTAACTGCGCTTTCTGAATAAACAGTACACAGAACTGAAACATTCCCAAATTGGCTGCACTTTGATAAATAACTCTTTACAGTGCAAGAAACACTCTGTAATGTCAGCACTCTGTGAATAGACACACCCAGCACAAGAAACTTTTTGAAATGACTGTATTTTGACTGTACTTTACTAAATAGTTGCACTTTGCACACAATAAACTCTTCTGAATAAATGTGCACATACTGTAACCACTATTACACACTTTGAGATGCTTCAAATAACTCTAGTTATGCCCTGAATAGCTTCAATCAATGCAAAACAGTAGTTATGCCAAAACACAGTACTTTGCCAAAAAGCATGCAGTAGCCTTGCTTTATTTATGCTTAATGTGCCCTTTTTGCCCTTTATTATATTCGTTTTGCTTGTTTAATCTTTTTTCACTCCCATTATACTTTTCTTGTGCTCGTTTTACTCTAAACATGCTCGTTTTACTTTAAACATCTTCGTTTTGCAATTCTGAGGTAAATCAAAACCCTTTATGTGCTTTTCTGAAAATCATTTTATCAAATATCTTAATTTCAAACATTTTATTTAATTAACAAGCATTTTGTGCCTCTCACTTGCTTAATAATGCATTTGTACCCTTGTAATGCTCCATTTTATCTTTTTTTAATTTTAATAAATAAATTATCCATGCAAGTTTTCATTACCTTTGGTTCATTTCTGGCCCTTTTTTGTACTCGGTTTGCTTAGTTTACCTTCACTGTTAACTCTGTACTTCATAGTATTCAGCTGTGGTTGGACTGTGTGAGTGTTCCATGCCCGATGCATAATAATTACTAATGGTAACACTAATAATATGTGTATATACTCACATGTCAACTTAAGTGCTCTACAAAAGCACCACTATATATTTGCATACTGTAACAAGGTAAGGCATACAAGGATATGTCATAATAGTCTTCAACATTACAGTCTAGGATCAGGCCTTAACTTGCAAATGCAGAAGCTGACACAGAATCAGTTCAGGGCTGACTCTGTCTGATGCAATCAGTACACAGCCAATACATGTATAGATGAAGGTTGTGTGAGTTGCTTGACATCAGTTTTGTATATGTATGTGATTAGGAGGAAGGTATGAGACCCTAGGTGCCTAGGTGGTCAGTGAATGTGCTATGCATTCTCTTTTAGCCAAAGCAAGTGCATACTGAACACACCTATGTCTACCTACAGGGACAGCAGCTGGGGGTTCCTCCTCTGAGTCCTCCTGTAACTTTGGCTGTGGTGACCTAGGCATTGGTGAGGGGATGTGTGTCTCCTTGCCGATCCTGCTGCAGCTGTTTCCACAGGATCAGATTGTGCAGCATAGCATAAATTGTGAATATTTGTGTACATGTGAGTGGAGTATACTGCAAGGCTCCACCAGATATATCTAGACACCGAAACCGTGACTTCAGAAGCCCAAACACACACTCTATGATGTTCCTAGTTTGTGCGTATGCCTCATTATGGCATTCTTCCATGGGTGTGTGTGCATTTCTGATGGGTGTCATCATCCACGGTTCCAGGGTGCAGCCAGCATCCCCCAGTAAATGGCCCTGTAGAATGTTCTCCCTAGCAAATATCTGGTACAGCTGCGATGTGTGCCAGATATGGGAGTTGTGATAACTGCTAGGGTTGCCAGCACACACATTCAAGATAATACCCTGGGCATTGGACATGACTTGGCAGTTGATGGAGTGGTATCCCTTGTGGTTAATGTAGATTCTACTCTGCTCACCAGGTGATGCCTTGATGTGTACATGAATGCAATCTATGGCACCCAGTACTTTAGGGTAGTGTGCTACATGATAGAAGAGTTGCATATTGCTGGTCCTCTGCTCAGCAGTAAGGGGAAAATGTATGTGTTTACTGGCATGTATGATATATTCTAAGGGCTACACATACTTTAGTTTCCATTGGGGTGGTTCCCTCAGTTGAAGGTCCCCCTGGGCTGAACACTCTTTCTCTTCTCAGCCTAGGCCTATTGTCTTGTAGAACAGCTGCAGTCCCTAGCATTATCTCAGTTAAAATTTCCAAGTCTCTACTGCAACGGTCTTGAAGTATAGAGGGAAAATCAGAATGTAGGGTGTATGCATACTTTATACATTTCTTGAGTAGGACCACCATGTGGTATTGGCTAATTTAAATGAAATTCACCTACTTAGAATATAATTAACAGGATTTAAAACTCCTGCTGCAGTGTGCAGTGTTACACTCTGTACACGACGCACAGCAGAGCGCAGCTGTGCATAATGAAAGTAAAGCATGTAAAACCTGATAGAATTTCATCCCTATTGTGATGATACATACAGAATATGCTAATTACTGATAATTTAACTTCATTTTTATGACCTAAAATGTCAGCAAAGTATCATAAAAGTTGACATACCCTGTACTTGAACCCAGTACTATCTGCACCCCAATCCTATACCTAACAGCTGTCACCAGAGGAGTACTCAAGCAAAAGCTTCTAACTAGAGGGAATTAGTAGAGTGCAGTCATACTTAGCAGATTTGCCTGATGACCAGAAGTTCTCACCAATATTGATTGAATGCATCAGGTTTCTATTTTTGAATGTCTAGCTTATGTCTGGTACATGATCTGCTTCCACAAATAAGGATTGCATAATCATTGCCGTTTGTGTGAAGCGGCGCACTGCACACACACATGAAAAATATCCAATAAAATAACAACAAAGTTACCTGACACACACCCTGATATCATTAACAGCCATGGCAAACATAAACACTGTGTAGGAGCTTAGACTGAGTGAACAGCCCTACATGGTCCCTGATTTTTGTGATTCAGCAAATCCACTGCTTTTTACATCATTTGCATAATAACCATGCTGACAGGCTGGAAACTACACAGATATTAGCCATGTAAGCTGGGCAACATCATGGGAGCATGGAGTTAAAGACACAATGCAGGGAAATACTGTACCTGTTCTGGGAATACATCATACCCATCTTTTAAATTACATTTCTGTTATTCCTTTTCAAACATTTTGCTCACAGCTGCACTGCACAAAACTGTGCTATAATGAAAATTATATAATTTACAGTGATCTGACACACCACCCTGACTCTTTTGGACATCATCGGCCATTAAATGCATGTTTCTAGCTTTTCATGGGCATTCGGTCCATATTTCAGTACTTCTACATGCCCTTCCCTCTGTGTAGGCTCCTGTCCATGGAAAATTTCTGCATACACTTCCAATATGGGCATGGAGCCTACATGGTTGTGTGTAGGGTTGTTGGATCACTCCACCATGTTGCATCAATTCATTAGCATGAAATTCATGAAATTCAGCTACTTATGCTGAAACATTCCATTGATGTGCATGATTGTGCACCACTACATTGTCTTTACTGAATCAAAAACTCACGGCACTCGTGTTCGCATCATGCCATGATGCAACACAGAAAAATGACAGTGTAAACCTTATTGAATTTGCACCATTGTAGTGGCTTCCACTGAATCATATGCTAAGGATTGAACTCATACTTGATGATGACAATTATGTCAGATTTTTGGCTCCATTGCATAGAGGGATAAAAACTCTGACTACAACAGAGATGATTCAAGTTATGTTAGTGGCCCTGACACTGACAGTGCTGATGGAGGCAGATAGAGAAATGATGAGGCAGTGAGAGTGCGCCCTTCTCAGGAAGTGTGTGGGGACATCTCAAGGTGTGCTTAATGTCTCAGTCTACAGGGGAGACAAGAGTCTGAGTGGTAGAGATGCAATTATGGGGGCATACCATCACTGAATGCGGCCAGTTCACTCATGGCAACCACTGCACACTGGCTAAAGTGCAGAAAATCCCAGCCAGCCACAAGGACTGCCCTGCATGAGTGATCCATGCCCCAAACACGGATCACTTACATAGCTAAACAGCCATGAACCTTTCTCCGCTGGAAACAGGTGCCCATGTAACAAAGGATTATATATGGACTACATGTGTGAAGGGAGCTACAGGGCATACAGGAGCCTAAGGTCAGGGGCAGTTGGAACAAAAAAGAAAGACAAAATTATTTCAGGATGTGCAGCCATTTCTCTAGCTATGAAGATGATTTTCCTAATGGTTTAGTCATTATGAGTAATTATCATAGGTCCTTTCAATCTTTCTAGTTATATCTGAGGTGAAAGCAAAATTAGATAGGATATGATGGCTTCAGATATTAGAACAAATGCATAGAACTGAATGCCATACATTTGCACTGTGGTATTTAATAGGTCAGGGTGTGTGATGAGTAAATAATGGACTATTTGGTAGATAGCAGTTACCAATAGCCTGGTAATTCATACTTGGAGAAATAGCTTTACTCTGTCTTAGATACCCCAGAGATGATGTGCAGTCCCTGTTACAACAGCACTACTCTGTAAAAGGAATGGAGGACCAGTTGTTTTGTTGTCTTTCATTAAGTGAGATTTCATAAGACATATTATTATTAGTGCTGGAGTCTTCTTGTACTTAGTTGATTTTCTGATGTATTCATTTTGTTTGGTGTTGAATCATAGTGTTGTTGTTCGGCAAAGCATCACAACCCATTTAGGAGTAAGTGCTAGGTGCCCTAATGATCTGGCACCTTTCTGTGAATTCCTTAACAATCCAGCTGAATAGCTGCAAATATACTGCTGTGTTCAGTGGTGATTGTGATATACAAAAACTAAGTTTTAGTGTGCTCATGTAAGCATGTATCCTGTAATTACACATATGTTGTTAACCCTTGAATGAACATTTCAAGTACTTCAACATCCATGCATAGACTGCCTTCCTGCTTTGTCTGTACTATGTAATGCAGGACAGTCATGTGACCCCATCATACAGGCAGATGATATTCATGTTTTTGGAAAAGAAGCCTGTCTGTATGCACATTTGCATATTTTATCTACATTTATAACTATATCCACACTGATATCTATATTTCTATGCATTTAATACTATGGGAGTATATGCACATTGTACACATTTTAAACAAATTAACTTTTACTCAGATCTTTACATTTCTGTAATGGCACATTTCATCTGCCAATGAATCTGGAAAACTCTTGCGTTTCTTGCAAAGGATTATCACCCAGAGAGTTGTGATGATATGCTATGGATTCTGTAATACATCTCCTCATATACACACTTAGCTGGGAGGATTTTTGTTTTTGCTGGTTTCTATTGTCCAATTTCATATTTAAAATGCAAATTGTCCCCTTGCGATGTGTCCAATATCTGTCCCATTCACTATGCTAGCTATGTGTCTCGGGCTGCATAAAAACAGGCTGCTGTCAGGCTATCTGTCAGCTTAGAAGTGCACCGGATGTGCGGTCTATATCATAACTTCAAAGATGTAAAACTTTGAAAGTTAAAATATCGAACCCAAAACATCGAATGGTGAAAATAGCGAAGCCCCAGAACATCGACATTTTACCTAGGGCAAGATTTCGGAGGGCCGTTCCGTGGCTTTGCTATTTCCTCCACTGTGGTGCGAGAGTTACGGACCTTAAGGTTAGGGTGAGGGTTAAGGTAAGTGGATAGTTAGTAATGTATGTATGGTTTAGTGTGGGGTTGGGTTTTGTTAACTGTATGTGTGTGGTTTATATATTTTGGTGTGCTTGTGTTGTGTGTATGTTTCTCGGAACAGCAAATTTTTTCCCTGGCAAAAAAATTCGCTATTCTGAGCATTCGATCTTATCAACATTCGAAATTCCAAGTTCGAACATATGGTGTTCGATATTTTGGAATTTCAAATATAAGATATAGACCCCCGGATGTGTGGTAGTGACTTGTAGAAGGAGCTTCTTTTCTCAGTCCCTCTGTTACACATTGTATGGCACAGCACTTAGGTATGCAATCAGTTCAGTGGATAGGTCAGTGTAGCACTTCCTGTGCTATGTTGGACATGTCCTTTACTAAATTTAATATATTCAGGCTCCACAGCTCAGGACTGCTAGAGGCAGCTGTAGTACATGAAGCAAAGGTATGTACTGCATATAGGAAGCTTACTAATGAGTCATTATACCAAAATGTTTACCTCCATATTCAGGCAAATCAAGTTTCCGGTTATTGTACATTTGTTTTAAATGTATTAGATAAAGACTAGTCAGTTGCTATTGTATTTTTGTTTCTTTTATTTAAAATTGTCCTTTAATTTATTACTGCTCCATATGGAACTGGTTCTCCCCTTAGTGTTTGTTTGCTGACTGCTAGGATTGACTCTAGCTACCTTGTGACCTTGAGCAGGATAAACCAGATACTTGAAAATGAAAGAATGAATGACAAAAATCTGAATATTGTTTAAGTGGGACCACTCAGTCTCCAAAAAAACATTGTCTACTAACTGTAAAGATACAATTCTCACATCTCCAAACTGGAAACTCAACTGATGTCATCTGTTTCATGATATCCTGTTCTTGACAGTCAGGAGCAGGGGTGGGGATATGAAACAACCTTGTGACAATACCCTGTTCACCTTGAATGTATTGATGTAATGCAGATATAACTCCTGATCTGCACATGTAGTGACTGAATGGCACTAAACAGTGGCCACAGAACACTGTAGTGTAACAGCTCCCACGAGGCTTCACAAGCTATGAAGTCATGTTTTCTCTCTAAGCATAAAAAGCACATGTTGATAGTACAAGCACTTCCTCGACCTCTACAATATCCATGTAAAGACTAAGATATGGTCCACTGTTCCATGGTCAGGAATGAATCTGCATTGTTCCTCCTGAATCAGAGGCTTATTTGTTTGACAGTCTCCCCTATTAACCCATGAACCATCACAGGGCCTGCATAAGCTTCTCCAAGAAGAATAAGGAGCATGGTCTTTCTGTAACTGAAAACTACCTCATATCTCCCTTTTTAATATTGGGAAACACCACCCCAGTTTTGCCAACACAGACGCTGTCCCCACCTTCACTGCAGCACTAGGAAGGTACATTAACTATGACCCCAGCAGTACTGACTACTGTCATCATTCCAGGCTAGATCTCACCTACTCCCAAAGAATGCTGCAGCAACTTCACCCACAGAAAGGAGCCCAGTGCCACCAGCTGCTTCTGGCAGTGTCTCCTGAAGAGGGGCACATCCACCAGGTCCAGGAATCTCTCATATTATTTCTTCTACCTCCCAACAATATCCTGTGTGGAAGTCAGCATCTCTCCACCCTTACTGAAAACAGTTCTGCTCCCTCCACCAGAGTTGTAAGATGGTTTGCCACAACCTCTTTAAGACCATCAGAAAATAATGCTGCATAGTCTCACCAAACTACAAACTCACCCAGAACTTAATTTTGATGGCTGCTACAACTGCTGCCTTACTGTCCTATGAGTACCTCTTAATCACATCCTGAAACCACCGTCCCACTATGACTACATGGGAGACATTTTTTTGTAACTTAATGGCTTCTCTTACTGATAGAGTCCACCAGTAGTCCTCAAGTTTATTGTCATGATAAAAAACAGTCATTTTATTCACAGTTGCTTGCTGTTGTCTTAACTGAATGAGTCCTGGACTGGATCATATTCAAATTCTGCATCTCTGATCCCTATCAGTACATGGGAAAAGATCTTCCAAAAGTGGGGGTTAATATTTAATTACTACTGCATTGTCCTTAACATTTTATTTTTGTTATCTCACTTGTCAACCTAACAAGCTAAATGGTAGCCCAAAAATGGATCTTAAACTACTTTATAACAATAAATGACAACTGATGGTTGATGTTGCACACATTCAAATCTAGTTATATTTTCTCAAAAGAGTTGAACAGTTTATATACATCTTACTTTTCTTAAATTACTGGCCACTACTCACTAAACATATAATTTGGTACTTGCTAGAAATACTCCAGAATAATGAAATTGCCTACTCCCTTGTTGGGGCAAATGTTTACTACTCTGGATATTCTATCAGCAAATTATATTAATGGCCTTTATGTTCATAATGACATATTTTATAGTATTTTTTATAATAAAAAGTTATTTTTATAATAAAATGTGTTCATTGCACCAGCTTGTTTACATAGTTTGATAAATCTTTCTTCTTCTGGAAAATTCCCTATGTAATTTACTCTGAAATAGTTCCTGCTAGTGTGCCTGCATTGACTATGCCATCCTTTATTTTACTGCCTTTATGTTTATTATACTACTGTATAACATTATTGACTATCCTATGCTTATTTTAGGTAGAGAGCATTACTTACCCAAATTAAGCACAGGACTGACTCTAAACACAAGCTACCACACAGGAAATCTAACATCAATAGTTTGTTTACAAGAAGGAAGAAAATGAGGGCTAAAAATAGAAAGTGCAATGCCCAGCAGAGCAACATCTCCCTCATCAAAATAAATAGCAATTCAGGGGATTATTTAAGTCTACCAAAGCAAAATTTGAGGTAAAAGCAGCCTCTCAGGCTAAGGACAGTCAAAAGGCATTCTTCAGCTATGTCCCAAACTTCAAAGGCAATACACAACAATGCACCAAACTAATTGTAAATGAAGCCACCTATACTGAGCCAGAAGATATAGCAAATCTACTGGCAGATAAATTCTGCTCCAATTTTACCTCGCTTCCCATAGACACCTCTCAAGAAATACCCCCAGTCACAGCTCCCCCAGCTATCACTTGGGAGCAGGTCTTCAATGTGCTATCCAAAGCCAGAATCACATCATCATTGGGACCTGATAACATCCAAGGATGTGTCTTTAATAGCATGAAATATCACCTTTCGGGCCCACAAGAAGCATTATTCAGTTGTAGCCTCCAAACAGGCTTCATGCCAAGTGAATGGAGGACTGCAACTAACAGAGAAACTACTGACCCATAATCCTGACTAGTTTCAGTATGTAAGACCATGGAAATGATAATCATGGACATGATAAACAACGACAAAGAAAACCTTCCGGCATTGCATCTAACCCAGTTTGGTTTCATCAAGGGCAGGTCATGCTTACTTATCCCGGTGGATTTTTTCGAGAAGGTTACCAAAGCAATGGACAAGGGCAAAACAGTGCATACTGCCTAGCTTGACCTGGTTAAAGCATTCGACACAATACCCCACTCTAGTATTTGGCATCCAGAGGTCTTTGACATTGGCCTTTACTTCAGAGAAGTAGAATCCAAAAAGGAGCGGCCCGAGCACCAAGCCAGATGGCTCACAGATAGGACACAAGAAGTCAGGATAGGTGAAGTAAAGGTCAATGTCAAAGACCTCTGACTGCCAAAGTCTGCAGATGAATGAACTTGGCACAGTTATAGAATCCCTCAAAGACACATACATCCTCCAAGAAGGCCTGACACAGACTAATAACTGGTACCAGTCACACGGTCTAAAACTCAATGTTAAAAAAATCATAATAGTATCTTTCAGAAAGGCAACTGTCCCTGGAAGTTACTGCATTGGTAATACACCCCTTAGAATTGACCTTGTGGTCATCGATTTGGAAATGCATGTAGACAGCAGCATGGCCTTTGACCACCATGTGTCTGCTATAGTAAGGAAGTCATTATACGTTGTACAACTTATAAGTAAGGGCATGACATTTAGGTATAAAGATGTCATTGTTCCAGTGTTGTCAGTTCTCATCAGACCAATCACTGAGTATAATGGCCCATTTGGTATGTACCTGCCCAGGTATGTGCAACAACTGGAGCATCCTCAGAGGTTTCTCACAAAAAGCATACATGCTGTAGAAAACATGTCCTCCTACACAGACTTTCTCAAAGTCTTATCATTGTACTTGTTCTCCTACAAAATGCTGTTTGGCGATCTATGCCCGACCTTCAGAACAGCCTCTGATCTAGCCCTTATGGGCTAATTGTATATATGTAAAGTAAATAGTCTCAGATCCACCCAATCTAGGGACATGAACCTCATCTGCAACATAAAGACCTGTTGGATGGACGGGTATGTGTTTCAGACTACCTTTTCTTTGGAACAGGCTTTGCATCCATGTGAAGCAGAAAGAGGGAGGTTGTAAATGTGTGACCACTCATATTCAAGTATTACCCCCTATAAAGTGAGGGTATCATAACCTGTCAGTATAGTAAGGAAGCATGGCTAGGCTTAAAAAGGCCCCTTAGGGTTGTTAATCACTTATGAACCTATAATACTTACTGTGTTCCTTTAATCTGTGTAATTTCTGTCACTACATCTGACTTAATAGCATGAGAAAGCTCATGACACAGATACTGTTCTGCTCTTAGATTTATTAATTACGATGCTAATGCTGTTATCTTGCCTTTTTGTTTTTATTTAAAAAAAATTTGTAACTACTGTAACTGATTTGAAATTATCTTGATATTTCTATGCTATCTTAAATTGATTGTATTACTTGGAACTTTTCTCCCCGGGCCTCCGCTGAAAAAGGGCATTACCTCAGTCGAACATACCGGGCCAACAAATGTAAAATAACATAAATAAAATGATTTGTTTCACTGTTTATGATTTATTTTCTATTTGATCTGTATAAATATCGTTTTATTGTTTATAGTATGATGGTCATGACCGAGGAAAGTTATCAGGCCAGTCCACCTATCAATATGACTAAAATACACAAACAAGCAAATAATTTAAATTACTAGTTAATTTCAAAGGCAAATTTAAATACCAAGCCAGAAATACAGAGACTCACCCATTTAATTAAGAAATGATGTGCTTCCTATTTACTTTTATTTATGCCCAGATTCAGAGTTCCTTCATCTATAAACATGTTGTAAACAACTTGACTAAAAGTAAACTTGTACTAAAAGTATCTTATTACGTTATTTTCTTCATTTCAAGGAGTTGTCAACATACATTTTTTTATAATCCCTGTATCTTTCATCCTGTTTACTGATATAAACAGTATAAAGTGGTGATCTCACTGTTGCTGGAATTGTGATTCATGTACCAGCACTGCCCAGAATGACCATAGTAAGAATCGGTACTGTTTATTTTTAAGGAACTAAATTGCATTTAATAGTTATAAAAATGAGAAAGCTCATGACACAGATACTGTTCCCATTAGCATAATGTAGACTTGTTCAATGTGATGTGAAACATGCCTTGAATATTAAGTAGTTATGCTTGTACTTTGTGACAGACTTATTGTAAGATTAGCCAAGCATGCCTACCAGCAACTCATACAAATGAGGAATGCCAATACATTAACAATGCACATGTTGTTTTGTAATGCTATTTCAGGCCACAATGCAAAAGCAGTAGCTTTGACTTGCAAAAGCAAATTGAAATGTATTTCTACAGTGAATGGACATTTAAGTGCCTTTATCCATACTGTTAGATACTCCATTTTATTTAAATACAGTTGTGTGATTATACCAAAAGTACTTGCATGATACAAATACATAAGGTGTTCATAGTTAAGAGCTACCAAATGTCCCACTCACACAGTCTGCCTGTTTCTTTTTCACAAAGTGCATTACATCATCATGTGCTTTTAGCCTGTGACTTTAACTTTTCAATAGCTGTTTTACATTTATTTCTAGTATTTAAGAATCTCTTGATTTTTATGTTGTACTGCAAAGTTTTTCTAAGTATATATGACGTTTTCTGATCTGCAGATAGAGTCCTCCCAAAATCCCTTCTTACACTTGTATGTATCTATTTATTTCATATTTATAACTGAGAATGTTCATGCCTAAGTTCCTTTTTGCAGGCATGACCTAGACAGGAAAGCTGATTATAGTTTGTTCATCAGCAACTTTCCTATATAAAATAATTATGATTCTATTAATATAACTCAATTACACAGCTTATTGACATAGCACATTGATGCTGGATATAAAACACAAGACCATGATAGTTTGATGAAGTAACTTGCATGAAAACTCACTAGGTCACATGTAGAGAAACTTGTATTTAGCCACAAGGAATATTTGTAAAGAACAGTAGGAAGATATGACCATTAGTGAGGGGGAAAAAAGGATCCCAAGTAAAAAAAGGTGGTAACTTATCAAAAGACATTTGCTCTTGACTAATGAGAAAAGTGTGATTAGCAGTTTAAAACCATACTTGTGCAATGCTGACTTAGACAAATCACTCAGCACTCTGCACTGATAATATCAGTGCATTGGATCAGTTATCTTACTTGGGCGGCCACGGTGGTGCAGCAGTTAGCGTTGTCGCCTCACAGCAAGAGGTTCTCCGGTTCGATCCTCAGCTGGGGTGCCTTCTGTGTGGAGTCTGCATGTCCTCCCTGTGGTCGCGTGGGTTTCCTCCTGGTGCTCCAGTTTCCTCCCAAAGACATGCTGTAGGTGGATTGGATACTCTAAAATGGCCCTAGGAGTGAGTGCATGTGTGTGTTTGACTTCTGTCGAAGGTTGGGCGCCGGGCTGGCAACTCGACACTGTAAAACTTCACTGCCAATCAGTAGCGGACAGATGATCCAATGTGGCAACCCCTAACTGGGAAAAGCCGGAAGAAGAAGGACCAGTTATGTTACTTCATGTGCAGGCTGACCACTGAGTGCTATAACTGTAGCTGCTTTGTGCAGCTTCCACTACATTCAGCACTGAAATTGTTCTATTTGCTTTGTTTTTAACAAAGATCAGTCATACTGTCTATGTTCCAAACCTCA
This sequence comes from Protopterus annectens, assembly GCF_019279795.1. Lineage (NCBI taxonomy): Eukaryota > Metazoa > Chordata > Ceratodontiformes > Protopteridae > Protopterus > Protopterus annectens. The sequence goes on along the minus strand of NC_056728.1, from coordinate 444,226,277 downwards.
GAAACCAGCATCTTCCCTTGCCTGACAACGAGACAACATCCGATTTCTAGGAATGACAGTAAGTGAAATGAGACAACTCTGTGCTAAGTCGCCACATTACTTAGTCCAAGTTCCCAAAGTAAAAGTTACACACAAGGACACAATCTGAAGCTACATTTTTGAATCACATTTTTAGTGTTATCCTTGCAGCTTGGCACAAGCCACTGCTGGGTCACAAGGGTGCTTTTCTAAAACTAGCTTATTGTTAGTAGTTAACAGCTGAATACTACAGACACCATTCACAGAGAAATTAATACATTGTAACAATGATTATCCTAATAAGAAGTTGTAAGCTATGTGTCCACGGTAGTAGAAACCATATAAAGAAATAATGTACTAAATGCAGAAAGTGCTTTACTGAGATTGGTAGCACCCTCTGTCAGTAATGTATAGGTTGCATTATATTTCATGATAAAGAAGTAGCTAATTCCAATCTTTAAATATCAAAAAAACTGTGCTCAAAAAAGCCTCTCAGGTAGCATAAAACAACATACTAAGCAAAAACTACCACACCAAATGCAACAAACTGGAAGAACAGAACCACCAAGTGTAGCAAAATCTTTTTAATCCACAAACGTTGAATGCTTTCGGCTGTCAGCCTTCATCAGAACAAGGAAAAAACATTGCTCCATGTTTTAAATACTATAAATCAATTTTAAAACCACTAATCACATACTTACGACAATTACAACTAATTATCTAATAAAATATGCAAAAGCAAGAAAACTAACACATGAAAAACACTAAAACACTAAAAGCAGCATGTTTACTTTTTGCATTTATCATAAAACGCTTTTCTACGTAAAACTGCTTTATAGTTTACCCCACCATTTAACCCAGGTGCATTATATGCATTAAAAATAATCTGCCATTTGAATTCTTTATATTCTAATTCCCCCTCTTTATCTCCATTAAAATTATTGGGCACATTGTCTATTACACAGAAGAAAAACTTTTAAAATCAACACACAATAAAGTGTGCTTATAAAGTGCATTGTCTAAATTTTTACTTTTTATAACATATAAGTGCTCATACATCCTTCTTAATTCTCTGTTGGTTTTATCAATGTAGAATGATGTACATGCAGAGTACTTTGCTAAATAAACAACAAATGTAGATTCACAGTTAAACCTACCTTGCACCTGCCATATTTTTTCACTTGAAATTACTTCAAAAAAGGGACCCTCTGCCACAAATCTACAGAAATTGCAGTGGTTGCATTTGAAAGTGCCTTTGTTCTTTACTTCTTTGGAATGGCCTCTATGTTCTAACAATTCCTTAAAATTCCTGGCTTTTTTATTGATGAAAGAAGGGCATGAACGTATCACAGGATTAACCCTATTGTCAGCCTGCAAAATTCTCCAGTTATTTTTTACAATATATTTTATGGCATTACTATCCACCCTATGAATAAGTGTCATGGACATAGACCAATCCTGCACTGTTCTGTTGTCTTTTCTTTCATTGTTTTCACTTCCCATCAATATCTTCATAACTACCTCTGATGGATAGCCCCTATGTACAAATCTTCCATGCAGTTAATCTACAAACTTGTCCAACACTGTAATATCTGTGGTTAACCTTTTTAATCTTACTAGTTCTCCTTTAATGATGTTATGCTTAATGTACGTAGGAGGCATACAGGAATAATGCAATAGACTATTACTGGCCACATTTTTGTAACTAATAATAGAACCCAAATTACATTCTTTATTTTGTTTGAACACCTCTAAATCCAAAAAACAAATGCTGGTAGTACTTGATACACAAGAAAAACTAAGAAAAGTAGTACTCATTCATATTGTCAGTAAATGTAACTAGTTCCATATTTGTGCCCTTACAAACAAAAAGCAAATCATCAATAAATTTATAATATAAGCCCATTTCTTCACTGCCTTCCAACTCAGTCAAAATTTTAGTTTCCCAGTAAGCCATGACCAGCTTGGCATAATTTGGAGCCATCCTGGCTCCCATAGCCATTCCTTTCATCTGCAAATAAACGTCACTTTCAGGCTTGAAAAAATTATTTTTTTAATATATATTCCATACATTCTAACATGAATTTACATTCTCCCACTTATTATTCTTCACTGTTAATTAACATATTTCCCACCCACTCTAAACCAATGTCATGTCGGAGGCATGTATAAAGTGACTTCACACCTACTCTGACTATCAAATCTTCAGGTGCCACATATTTTTCTTTGATTTTATTTAAAAAAAATCAAACGAATCCCCGATGAACGAGTCACATTTTTCGAACCGATTTTAAAAGTGCCCTATCTATAAAATTTGAAATGGGTTCCAATTTTGAAGCAGGTGCAGAAAACACAGGCCTATATGGTGGGTTGTTCTTATTTTTGTGAATCTTAGGTATACCGAATAAATTTCCCACTTTAGGTTTTGATGTTTGAAAAAAAAGCACACATAGAATCAGAAATTACCCCCTCACATACTCTCTCATATAACCATGAATCCATGTATTTGTAAGCTTCACACGTCTTTCTTTGATACTTTTTTGTAAAACTGTTCATCTAACAAAAATTCTTGGATACCTTTCACATAATCAGATTGGTTAACAATCACCATAGAACCCCTTTATCTGCCCTCATGACCCGAATGGAATAATCATTTTTAATAGACAAAAAACTTTTTTGCTCTACTCTCGTCAAGTTATAAAACTTATTCTTACTTTTTTTGTATAATAAATCCTTAATTTCTACTTCACATATTTCCTCAAAAGCTTTAACAGTGGGATGCAATGGGGGATTATATACACTTGGTACAACAAAATCACTTTTATGTACATTAATACCATTACCAAACAGTAGTTTCAAATTTAATTTTCATGTATAACCCTTCAAATCAATTAAAGTTTGTACAATGTCTGCCCTTTTAGAAGGGATAAAGGTAAAGTCTCTACTCAGAACCATTATTTCTTGTTCAGTTAAAGTTATGTTGGACAGATTAAATACTTTGAAAGTTTTAGGCATTACCTTTGATAATTGTCCATCCACTGATTTCTTTCTTTGAAACAGTGAATACAAGTTCTGTTTGTAATGTGTACCTGTTGTTTATGACCAAGACCAATTTGTAGCTTCCCAAACATTTTTCTTTTGTTGTATTTGTTCTGTCCCTCTCCTGACCACTTCTGTTGATTTGTTCTGCATAAATTGCCTCTCCTGAAGCCTCTTCGACCATCTGGATGATAAAAAAGGTTGTTTTTCTCTCACATCTGCTGTTTCTCCGTTGCTGTATCTCGCTGTAGTTAGTAGTGTGTAGTAGACAAAAAGTAAACATACTGTTTTTAGTGTTTTTCATGTTAGTTTTCTTGCTTTTGCATATTTTATTAGATAATTAGTCATGATAACTGTTGTAAGTATGTGATTGGTGGTTTTAAAATTGATTTATAGTATTTAAAACATGGAGAAATGTTTTTTCCTTGTTCTGATGAAGCCGAAAGCGCTCAACCTTTGTGGATTAAAAATATTTTGCTACACTTGGTGGTTCTGTTCATCCAGTTTGCTGCATTTGGTGTGGTAGTTTTTGTTTAATTCCAGTCTTTATTACATTTTAAATTAAAGTAACATCTAACTAGTGGAAGGTAAACTTGTGAACTAAACTATCTTTTTTTTTCAAAGCTATTTAAGTGCAGGTTTGTATATGAAATATGAGTGCATTTTACATCATGGGGATAGGTATCATCAAAACCTTTCACAGTGCCTGTTATCAGAGCTTCTGACTTCATAAAAACATTTGCAGCATCTAGTATGGTGATGGCAAAATGTCTTCCCTTGGCTGAGTCTCTTTAATATCAGTTAAAGTATTGTTTGAGATGTTTCAAACTTAAAAGTTAGTATAGTATAAAAGATATGAGTCAGACTGCATCAGAAGATGACTGCCTTTATTCAGTCCAAAATTACATCACTTCTGTCTTTATTACAAATATCCTCAGATCAGGTCTATATTATTTTGTCAAAAGACATATCCATCGAACACCTCTCCATCAACATGGAATCGTCAAAATTCACCTCTGCAAATCATGGAATTTTTCACAGGGCAATGAAACAATTGCCTCGTAGAACAATGGAACACACACCACACTAAATCAATCCCACCCAAGTGGGGGGCTTTGCACCCCACAACCCACAACTATATATACCAACTCCAAGATCGTACTACAGTGGAGGAAAAGGGCAACATTGTGGAGTTGGCCAACTACTTCCTTACCCTGGGAAAAATTCCGTAACTCGTAGAAGTGAATTTCGACAGTTCATGTCGATGGACAGATGTTTGACAGAAATATCTTTCAACGTAGTAATATAGACCCCCTCAGATCAGTATGCTTAGAAAACTCTGCTCAAAAAATATAATATTTCTAAGGATAAGAAAACCCAAAGATACCCGAAGACTGAAAAAGGATGGGGCATTTTAAAAAAAAACAAGAAAATGTTCAACGACACTAGATTTTATCAAGAAGTGGAACTTGCCATAGTCCAGGATGCATGCAATACAATTAGATCAACACTGGAAGAACTGGCAGATCTCAATATCCTCTCAGACAGATTTCTTGACTTTCTAACAGTTCTTTACCATAAATTTCCACAATTCTTTGAGATCTTGAAACACAATGAAATATTCGGGACCCACCATACTACCCTGTGGCTACTTGAAGAGGTTATATCACAGATCTAATGGCCATTTTTCTTGAATATTCTAAAATCCCTGGCCTGTGTGGCAAAGTCATACATTGGCGGCACCACAGAGTTCCTCAACAGAATCAAAGACATTCAATTGAGGACAAAACCATTCTGTTCAGTATAGATGTGAAGTACTGTACACTGTTCTACCCTATCAATTCTGTATTCAAGCAGTGAGAAGAGTTATGTAACAAGGAAAGAGAACTTAAGACAGGGACATCATTCCCACCATAGCGCTTCAAAAATTATTCATGGAATATAACTACTTTCATTTCAACCATTCGTACTACTAACAAACCCACTAGTAGACATCACTCTCAGAATTCCTCACTATAAGAAAACAGAACAAGAAGAGGGATCCTAACATATTCTGAGACAGTGCAAACATCAAAACAGTCACAAAAGATAACAGTGCAAACATCAAAACAGTCACAAAAGATAACTGGAAATTGTACAGTTAACCAAAACATCCAAATCATTTTAAAGGAGGTCTTCTCATTTGACTATAAATGCAGTAAAAACTGGAGATGCTGAATTGAGAACCAGCAAATGAAACACCTACCTTCCTTCATTGATAAATTCCCACATGGACCCCTATTCTGTCACTGCTGTACATTTATGAGTGGAAAGGGCACTTTGTAGACCCTTGCTCAAAGAAGATCTACTTGAGCAAAGCAGTATAAAACTGCAAAACAGAACTACTTTATCTAGAGCCAATTCCACAAAGTGTAAGAGCTTCTATATTGGCAAGACCATTAATTTCCTCAGAGTAGCCCATCACATATACACAACTGAAAACAAACACTGCTACAACCCCTGTGCCAGACACAGTGAGACTTGCAAAGATTTTGTGAAATCAGATATCTCTGTCTTGGATTCCATCAGCAATAAACCACTTAACAGAAATACAAATACGAAAATCAAGAAAATGCAACTCCAGTAGCAAACCACCCTGGCCTTAACACCATGATTTCCGTCAAGAGGGTTCTCAATATCAGGCCACTAAGAGATCATGCTTTATACTGACCTGGATAAGGTTCACATTAACACTGACCCAGTCTTACACCATGACCTTAAGTGTGAATGAAAAGCCTGAAAAGCCAAGTGGCACAGTGGTTAAGGTGTATGTCTTTCAACCACAAGGTGCAAGGTTTGATTCTCACCACTGGCAAGAGCTTTATTGATGGACATGCTCCACCTAAAAAAAACATATCCCCTCGAGCCACACAGTCTAGGGATCTAAACCTCACCACAACAATAAATAGGACGTGCTGTAGGGATAGATTCCTGTCCCAGAGACTTCCCTTGCTCTGAAACAAGATTCCAATCTACATTAGACAGAGCTCCTCGCTAATACTCTTCAAAAGAAACCTTGACGAGTGGATGGGAAACAGAAAGTTTATCCTGGGGATCACTTCAATGGCTCTGCTGGACAGAGGCACAGGGAAGTAATTTAAGGGGGCGGCGAAAGCCAACACATTCTGGCTAGGCTTATAAATGCCTTCGGACAGATAGCCTAGTACCTACCTATGAACCTATAATGTATCTTCTAAGTAAACCCTATTATCACTAATTTCATGATGGACACCAGATTAGAATGGATGGTGATCTTCCTCTTCTTCATCCTGAACCAATAAACTTGGACATGTGCTTATGACTCTGACTCCATGGGACTGAGTCTCTTACTAACCATCTAACCTTCTATTAACTGTTATACATGGAGCTCCATACACTTACTTCTTGCACACACAATAATATAATTTTGCTCATTTGATAAAGTCTGTCACTTAGAGATGAAAGCGTTTTATGTTACATATTATTTTCTGTAATATTATCACTCTGAATAGGATATAGTTGTAAATGACTTATGCATTTTGTTTTCTTGTAATTTATATTGATTTTTACACCCATATCTTATGAATAGTCATACATCTTTCTTCCCCTCTCAGAGTATAAAACAGATGCATGCATTATGCTCAAAGCTCTCAACCAGTCAGGGACAAATCCAGAAATAATCAAGGACAGTTTTACAATGTTAATATTGTAACACTGACATAATTAGAAAATGTGAAGTAATATACTCTTTCTGAAGTAAAAGAAGTCTATAACTTTAATTATTGTCCATATATATTAGGTTTAACTCGCCACTTTTTCTGCAGGTTACCAGTTTAGGAGAGATTAAGAGTGTCGGATCTAACATATGAATCATAATCAGGGACACTTGAGAGGTATGCTTCTTAACAAGCAACTCAACTCCTGACACATCTTGGATCACTGATTCAG
>NC_056728.1:442936754-442941754 GCF_019279795.1 Protopterus annectens | reverse complement strand
ACAGCACAATGGCACTAAATATACAGAACCAACTGATATTGCCAACATCCTGGCAGATAGGTTCAGTGCTAACTTTAACCCTCTCTCATCCCCTAAAGGGCCCATCTCTATACCGGAAGAATGCAAAGTACCTGTAATCACGGCTGCACAGGTAAAAAACACACTCTCCAAAGCCAAGAACACGGCATCCATGGGACCTGACAACATACCAGGCTGCGTTCTACATGAACTACAGAACGAACTGGCACCCCACCTAAGTACCATGTTCAATCATAGCCTCACCTCAGGCTTTGTGCCCACTGAATGGTGCACAGCAATGGTTTTCGCACTCCACAAAGGGGGAGCCACCACGGACCCCGAGGAACTACTGCCCCATTAGCATGACGAGCCTGGTCTGCAAGGCTATGGAGTATATCATCGTGGAACTTATAAACAATGACAATGGTAATCTCCAAATTCTGGACCCTACCCAGTTCAGGTTTGTAAAAGGCAGATCATGTCTCCTAAACATGATAGACTTCTTTGAAGCAGTCACCAAAGTCGTAGATGAGGGTAAGGTGGTTCACACAGCCTATCTAGATCTCACCAAGGCTTCTGACACCATCTCCCACTCTGGAATTATAGACAAACTCACTAAACTAGGTATAAATCCCTATGTCACAAGATGGGTTGCAAACTGGCTCACTGACAGAACCCACACTGTGAAAGTAGCAGACTCTAAATCCAACTTCAGACCAGTGACAAGTGGAGAACCACAGTGTTCAGTCCTTGGTCCTCTCCTGTTTGGTATCTACTTCTCTAAAGTACAGGCTAACAGAAGGTTTTTGGCAAGCAAAGTTTGCAGATGACTGCAAACTAGAAGCCATAATCAAAACTTCTAACGATGTGGACATCCTACAAAAGGGCCTCACTGAGACAGATGCCTGGTGTCAAAGCCATGCCCTCAAGCTCAATGCCAAAAAGTGCATTGTCATCCCTTTTGGTAAAAACTCTGTACCCATGAACTACCACAAAGGCGGTAGTCTACTTAACACCGAAAATGTGATAAGAGCTTGGGATACAGGTGGATAGTAGTCTCTCCTTTGATAATCACATTGCTACAGGTGGACAGTAGTCTCTCCTTTGATAATCACATTGCCACAGTAGTCAGGAAATCCTTCTATGTGGCACACCTCACCACAAAAGGTTTCTCATCCAGGAAAAAAAGAGGTAATTGTTCCCCTCTACTCATCAATCATTAGACCCATTATAGAGTACAATGCCCCTTTTGGTATGTACCTCACAAGACATCTACAACTGGATAGGCCACAGAATTACCTCATAAAGAGGATTACTGGCCTCAAACAGTTGCCCTACGCAGACCATCTAAAAAAAACTCCAGGTTTACTCTGTCGCATATCGCCTACTAAGAGGCAATCTCTGCCTAACATACAAAGCTATGTCAAACCCAGAGCTGCTGGACATGCTCCACGTAAAGAAATCCCAATCCCTCCGAGCTACCCGCTCTAGAGACCTAAACCTTGTCACCACAATAAACATAACATGCTGGAGGGATACATTCCTGTCCCAGAGACTTCCCATACTCTGGAACAAACTACCTATCTATATCAAACAAAGCACATTAGCACTCTTCAAGAAAAATCTTGATGATTGGATGGGAGATAGGAAATTCACCCCGGTGATCACGTCTGCGGCTCTGCTTGACAGGGGCACAGGAAAATAATTTTCTTGGGTGGCAAAAGCCAGGGTACCGTTTGGCTAGGCTTATATAGGTCCTAGGGCCAATAGCCTACTACCTACCTATGAACCCGTCATGTACACAGACAACCCTCTCCTCCTCCCAACAAACACAAATACATGTGAGAGATGCAACTATACAGCCAAACTGGAGGCTGAACTCTCTCAACTCAGGACTGGCAAGACCAGACAGGAGGAGAAGGTAACCACACACACAACAAACCCAGTCACACATAGACCTACCCCAACTGCAAATCAAGCAAATAATAACACAAAAACATACTCGGAGGCTCTATTAAAAAACTTACCAAAACAACAGAGGCTCCCAAAGCAGACACCCAAAAATCCACCACCTCAAAACATAACACATGCAACACATACTTCAATAAATCGGTGTGTCAATAAATCACAGCCCTTAAGGCCAAACACTATGCCTGATACACTAGTAATAGGTGACTCTATAGTCAGACACACTGACGTCCCACTTACCAGGCTGAGCAAGGAGAGGGTAACGGTAAGCTGCCTATCGGGGGCTAGGATCCGCCATATAACACACGCACTCAAGTCACTCAAAAGCACATACAAATATGACTCCGTCATTGTCCATGCCGGCGTGAATGACCTGAGACGTACCTCCTTGGACTACATGAAAAGAGACATACAGGAGCTCTCTGATTATGTAGCCCAGGCTGGTATGACCCTGAGCAGCATCCTGCCCTCACCAAGAACGATGCCACAATAGAAAGACAAGATGATCAGCTTTAATAATTGGCTCAATTACTGGTGTCATTCTAGGGGGATCCAATGTCTGTCTGCTTGGGATGACATGCTGGACAAGCCACGTTGCTTCGCAAGGGACGGCTTGCACCTTGTCACCACTGGGCTTCCGGATATTGGCTAAGGCTCTTGCCACCCCCACAGTGTCTTTTTTAGGCAAGGCTCAAAAGATGAACCCACCTCCTTAGAAAACAAAAATGGAAAAAAATTAAGGGTAATGCTGCTCAACGCCTGAAGTCTAAATCTCAAGATGCAGGCTCTCGAAGCACTCCTCAGTATGGAGAACATCGATGTCTGTGCTGTAACCGAGACCTGGTTCAAGGCTCCTGAGAGCACCCCAGCGCTACCAGGCTTTACCTCGTATCATGCTTTTCGGCCCCAAAACCAGGGCCGAACCACAAAGGGAGGGGGAGTGTCCATATTCATCAAGGATACCCACACCTCCAGGTTAGTGGCAACTCATGAAGCATCGGAGACCATCCAGGTGCAGCTAACCGTAGGCAAAACTGCTATACAACTGGTTGCATGTTACAGATCACCCTCCCAATCTCAAGAACCCCACTCAGCCTTCCTGAAGACATTGGAAGATATGAATGTCTCACCAAATACCATCATATTGGGAGACTTCAACTACCCTAACATAGACTGGGTGCACTATTCTAGCCCTAACACCCTAGCCCAAAGGTTCCTGGAATTCATAAACTCATATGCAATGGAACAGCTAGTCACCTCTCCCACAAGGGGGATAATATACTAGACCTGATCATCACAAACATGGGGACAAAATGCTCCACACCGGAAGTATTCCCCTCACTGGTGAGATCTGACTACAAACTAATCACCCTGGATATACATTTACCACCTCCACCCCCAGCACAAAAGACTACAGTGAGAAACTTCTCAAAAGCTGACTTTACACTTCTCAAGACTGAGATGGTATCATTTAAGCTCACAGGGCCAATGGAAACCACATCCCACAATGCTGAATCCTACACAAATGCTTTCTACGGACATCTCCAAGAATGCATGGATCGTGCAATCCCAAATAAAACCAAGACCCTCTCCACCAAAGGAAAGCATCCTGTCTGGTGGACCCCAGCCATAAACAAATTGTATAACAAAAGAAGGAAGCTACTGCAAGACAGAGCAAAATTCCATAAAGGGAAGGCATCTCTGATCAGCACTAGTAGAAAGTTACGTTCTCTCATAAAAACATCCAAGGCCAACTTGGAGAGAAAAATCGCCAAGGACACTAAAGATAACCACAAGGCATTCTTCAGTTATGGTAGAAACCTGGGCGGAAACCCTCAGATATGCTCAGAGTTAGTACACAACGACAAAAATTTACCGAACCCACAGATATTGCCAACATTCTGGCAGACAGGTTCAGTGCAAATTTCTCCCCTCCCTCACCTCCAAAAGAAGAAATACTCATCCCAGCTGAATGTAACCTCCCTGTCATCTCTGATGTCCAGGTGAGAACCGCCCTCAGCAAAGCAAAAACACAGCATCTATGGGACCTGATGGTATCCCCGGCTGCGTGATACGTGAACTCCAAGAGGAGCTAAACCCGCATATAAAAAGGTTATTTAACCTTAGCCTTACTACAGGATATGTACCTGAACACTGGCTTACAGCAACAGTGGTCCCACTCCACAAGGGAGGCTCCACTACAGACCCTGGGAACTACCGCCCCATAAGCTTGACCAGCCTGGTTTGCAAAGCTACGGAAAGAATTATTATGGAACTCATAAACAACGACATTGGGGACCTACAGACACTTGATCCCACCCAGTTTGGCTTTGTAAAGGGCAGATCCTACCTTTTGAACCTGGTTGACTTTTTCGAAACAGTCACTAGAGCCATTGATGAGGGCAAGGCAGTCCATACAGCCTACCTGGACTTGGCTAAAGCCTTCGACACAATACCCCACTCGGGGATCATAGATAAGCTAAACAGCTTAAATGTAAATCCATATGACACAAGATGGGTTGCAAACTGGCTAAAGAACAGAACCCATAAAGTCAAGATTGCGGGAGCCATGTCATACTCAAAGCCAGTCACAAGTGGTGTCCCACAGGGCTCTGTCCTGGGGCCTCTCTTGTTCAGCATTTACTTCTCAGATGTGAAAGCAAACATGGGAGGGTTGTGGCTGACAAAGTTCACAGATGACTGCAAACTAGGCGCTATAGTTGATACACCAGCTGACACATACATCCTACAGAAAGGCCTCACTGAAACGGACAACTGGTGCCGGAATCATGGCCTTAAACTGAATGCCAAGAAATGTATAGTCATCCCCTTTGGGAAAAACAAAGTACCCACAAATTATCACACAGACAGTAACCCACTGAGTACCGAAAAAGTAATCAGAGACCTGGGGACCCAAGTTGATAGTGACCTCTTATTTGACACCCACATTGCCAAAGTGGTTAGAAAGACTTTCTACCTTGCCCACCTTATCATGAAGGGGTTCACATCCAGAT